>NW_026059339.1:0-10256 GCF_023721935.1 Panthera uncia | reverse complement strand
TATCATGCCAACTCTATTTTACAGTAATCTGTCTCCATCCTGCTACTAAAAAAACATGCGATCTGAGCTTTGACTAGGAGGGACAGTCCCCAGTAATAGCCACAGTTGGGTGATGTTGGCATAGTCGTGATGGTGGAAGGATTTAGAAACCTGGTAGGTTTTCTCCCGTGGCCTTTCTCGGGTCTTTACAGTGAGCTTATTTATTTATCTCACGAGTGTCTCATCCCCCAGCACTGCAAACTCTGCAGGAAATGATCTGGAAGGGCCAGATATTGTGTTATGTTTAAGGTCATGGAGAAAAACAGTGGCAACCTCCCAAAGAAAAGACAGGCTTCTGAGTCTGGATGTGTTGGGTCAGCAGGGTCACTGTTGAACCCCCCCAGGCCAACCATTACAGGAAACAGAATTATAAGCCTGTCTTACTAGGAGGGAATGGACCTCAGAAGCCTGATTTCTATATCCCCCTTGACATTTAAAAAAACTCTGCTCTTGTGCCAGAGGAGAGTGAAGAAAATTTTAAAAGGAGAAAAATGTTTGTTTTAAGGCTTGCTCAGTAATCCACTTATGCTGTTTACATTAAAGAACCTTTCATGTAAACATCATTAATTATGTAGTATAAGAGCCAAATAAAAATGGTAAAAAATAAAAGTAATTGTGGGATAAATTAGTATAGCTTGAGTGCACATATATTATGCAGACACTCTAGACTTTTATATTTTATTGAGGGAGGTGGATTTGTGATTTTCTATGTTTGAGCTGCTAGGATGGAACCAACAGAAGTGACATTTTACAGATGGATACCAAAGCTGTTAAAGTTTAAACTCATACTGGCAATGAGACTGTGCTTTTTAACAGAGCCCTTGACTTATGCTTCCTCTCTAAATCTATCTAGAAAAGGGGCGTCTGGGTGGCTCAGTTGATTAAGTGTCCGACTTGGGCTCAGGTCATGATCTCGTGGTTCGTGAGTTCGAGCCCCGCATCAGGCTCTGTGCTGACAGCCCGGAACCCGGAGCCTGGAGCCTGCTTCGGATTCTGTGTCTCCCTCTCTCTCCGCCCCTCCCCCGTTCATGCTGTGTCTCTCTCTGTCTCAAAAATAAGTAAATGTTAAGTCTGTCTAGAAAAGATTCTGGGCAGAGATGTGGATTGAATATCCCATGGATTTCCCCAGAAGGGTTTTTGGAGCAGGACCATGATTATCTTCTCCAAAATCAGTAACCTCCGTCATACAGTCAAGTGCAATAACAGAAGACTGCTTGTGTCTGTATTAAAGGAAGTGAATTGTGTGAAGAAGGGCAGGGACAGAAGCTGTTGAGGAAATATGGCACAGAGACCGTGGAGTAGCGATGACACTATGCATTTGTATCACCTTTTATAGTATTTCAAAAGTCTTCATGTACGTTATGAAAATTAATCCTTTACAATAATTTTGTAAACTAGGTAGGGTATGTATATTTTTACCGACCTCATTTGACAGACAAGGAAATTGAAGCTTAGGGAGGGAAGTCACAATGAAACAGGGATTGGGAAGCAGTGCATAAGTTCTATCGTTTTTTTCTACTACCACATTCATATTACTTTTTAAACATAAATGAAAAAAAACATGGTGTAGTTCATAGCAATATTTTGTGCTATGTGGGATCTTTTAAGAACATGTGAGTGTATTTACATCATTTCCTCAGGGAAAGTTTTGTTTTACCTAGAAAAGCAGGAAATGGAGTTGAAATGGGAAAAGTTTTTTCATTTTTATGGATTAAACCCGTCTGTTATTTTCACTAAGCCTCCTATCATGGAGGACGATAGATTTCTCACAACATAAAGAGATGTGAAAAGAGGAAAATGTGTTTCCTTTGTTCTCTGGTTCAGATTCATACCCATCCATGGAGTCCTGTTAAGATAAAACAGGGCAGTCAGTTTACCCATCAGAAAGAAAAGACACTGCTGTCCTCAGATATGCCCCCAACACTCCGGACAGTCTTGCACAGAATTAAAGTTAACACTTACCGCTCTGAGGAATTCTGAGGGATAATTTTTTTTTTCACTGCTTCGGGCATCTTTCAATACTGTGCTTGAATATTTTACTATATTATCTGTTACATCTGCACAAGACAAAATTAAGCAAAATTATCTTTCACTTATTTATTCAGAATAGTGCTTACTGAGTATGTACTTTGTGGCAGTAGGAGTTCAACTCTAGGGTTGAATCTAAAGACACGCTTCTTGGGGGCGCCTGGGTGGCTCAGTCGGTTAAGCGTCCGACTTGGGCTCAGGTCATGATCTCACGGTCAGTGAGTTCAAACCCCGCGTCGGGCTCTGTGCTGACAGCTCAGAGCCTGGAGCCTGCTTCAGATTCTGTGTCTCCCTCTCTCTCTGACCCTCCCCCGTTCATGCTCTCTCTGTCTCAAAAAAAGTAAATAAACATTAAAAAAAAATTAAGAAAAAAAAATAAAGACACGCTTCTTGTTGTCATGGAACTCAGCATCAAGTGGGGGAGATGAATATTAATCACATGACAACAACAGTAAATACATACTGTAAGAGGCCTCTGCTCTGGTGAGAACAAGACTAGTAGATTATTAGGTAATTGGAAAATGCAGTTAAAGTGGGAAATCATTAAATGTGTGTGTGTGTGTGTGGGTGTATACGTACATATACATTTAACCCTTGAATAACAAGAGGGCCAGGGGCACCCACACCTCATAAATCCATGTATAACTTTTTGACTCCCCCCAAACTTAACTAATTTATGGCCTACTGTTGTTTGGAAGCCTTGTTGATAACATAAAAATGGATGGACACATATTTTGTAAGTTATATGCATTATCTACTGTATTCTTACAATGAAGCAATCTAGAGGAAAGAAAATGTTATTAAGAAAATCACAAGGGACGGGCACCTGGGTGGCTCATTTGGTTAAGGATACAATTTCGGCTCAGGTCATGATCTCCCGGTCGGTGAGTTGGAGCCCCACATTGGGCTCTCTGTTGTCAGTGTGGAGTCTGCTTCAGATCTTCTTGCTTTCACTCCCTGCCCCTCATCCGCTTGTATTTTATCTCTCTCAAAAATAAATGAACATTAAAAAAAAAAAGGAAATCATAAGGAAGAGAGAATACATTTACAGTACTTCACTGTGTTGAAAAAAAATCTGTGTATAAGTGGACCCACCCAGTTCAAGCCCATGCTGTTCAAGAAGGGTCAGATGTGTATTTATATACACATACACATAAGTATATATATACATTCATATATATATATATATATACATATATACATTTATATATGTGTGTGTATACATATATGTGTGTATACACATCGTAAATGTATGTGTGTGTATATATGTATATATATGTGTGTGTGTGTGTGTGTATATATATATATATATGTAAAACTTTTATTTTTTACTTAAAATACATAAATGAACATTTATTTGCCAAATTTGATAGGGTCACCCTTCTTGCATACAGCCTACTCAAATGCATATCATCTACAATTTTCAGTTTCAGATACTTTAATATAGAGGGAGAACTTAAAGACACTTGCAAAATAATTTGAGTTCATTTAAATTTTTATTATTTTTTTCCTCTGGTTCTTTACACTTGTCTTACCTATCACTAATCTAAGAGCAATTTCCTCCCAGCTTTTTCAATCTTTTCAAAGCATTTAACATTTTTTTTTAGTTTATTTATTTATTTTTGAGAGAGAGCACAAGCAGAAGGTGGGGGGGGGGGGAGAGAGAGAGAGGGAGACACAGAATCTGAAGCAGGCTTCAGGCTCAGAGCTGCCAGTGTAGAGCCTGATGTGGGGCTTGAACCCATAAACCGTGAGATCATGACGTGAGCCAAAGTTGGATGCTTAACCGACTGAGCCACGCAGGCACCCCGTAACTTAGTTTTCATAGAAATGGCAACTCTCTTTTTATGTTCATATTTGATTAGTTGATGTGATATTTAATTAAACTACATAATTATAGTCACCAAGTACAACTGCCGTAAACAGGTTAGGGAACAAAAACAACCACTCTCAGTTGGCGGGGATAGAAGGGATGGGGGTATTAGGCTACAGAAGCCACAAGCATCTATCATGCTTTGGGCCATCAGTCAATACGTTTTACAGATGGATTTGAAAACGTCAGTAAATTCAACCCTCTCCCCCCCACCCCCGCCCCCAGCTCAATCAAAAGAGTTTCTATTGTAATTAAAAACTAGTAAACATTACTAAGGAAAAGCAGTGGGTGCCATAAGGGTCTGTAATTGGGGAATGTGACTCAGTCCCAGGGCAGCAGAAGCGGCCTCTCACGGGAAATTACAGTTGAGCTGCGATCAGAGAGTAACTAGGCATTTGCTCAAAGAGGGGCTGGGACAGGGGTCTGGAGAAAGGAGTTCCAGGCAGCAGGAGCAGTAGAGTCCATGCTGTGTGGAAAGTAAGGAACTGAAAGAGGCCAATATGATCAACGCGAAGAGCAGAAGTAGGAGAGCAGTCCGGGATGAGGCAGAGGGAAGGAGATGCCAGTTCACACCAGCTTTGTGGGCTCTAACAAGCATGCAGGTCTTTGTCCCTACTCATACCAGAAAGCTGTCAATGATTACGAAGCAAAAGGGTCTGCAGCAGCTAGTTTGTTTTGACCCCTAAATCTAATGGGGGCGCTTGGATTGTTTTTATAATCTAAATACATTATAGCTAGTGGAGAAAACAATATTTTCATGACCGCTGGCACCTTTGGGAGGGAGCCTGCCTTGAATAAGAAAATACATTCATTAGCTGCCCACGGGTCAAAGTTGGGTAGGTGTCAAGATAATAAAAGAGATGCTAAGTATCCCTGCCGAGAATGTGGGAGGGAAAGAGAGAGAAGGGGGGGGGGGGGGGGGAAGGTGTTGTATTATTTTCCTAGGGCTGAGGTAACAAAATACCACAAACTGGGGTGGGGGGGCTTAAAATAACAGACATTTATTCTGTCGCAGTATTGGAGGTGAGACTTGTGAAACCGGTGTCAGCAGGGCCATGTTCTCTCATGGAGCTCTGGGTAGAATCTGCCTGTGCCTGTTCCTAGTTTCTGGCAGTGGCTGGAGATCTGTGGTGTTCCTTGGCTTGTGGCTGCAGATTGCATCCCTCGAATCTCTACCCTGTGGTCTTAAGGCATTCTCCCTGTGTGCCTTTGTGCCCCTTCTTTACTTATAAGGACCCTAGTCAAATTGGATGAATCCCACCCTTAATGACGCCATCTTAACTTGATTACATCTGCATAGACTCTATTTCTTTCTTTCTTTCTTTTTTTTTTAAGTTTATTTATTTTGAGAGAGAGAGAGAGAGAGAGAGAGATAATGAGAGAGAATCCCAAGCAGGTTGTGCACTGGCAGCGCAGAGCCTGACTCAGGGCTCGAACTCAAGAATCGTGAGATCATGACCTGGGTCGAAGCCAAGAGTCAGACGCCTAACCAACTGAGCTACCCAGGCTCCCCAAGACTCTATTTCTAAAGATGGTCACGTCTGCAGATGGTGGGGGTTTGGGCTCAAATATATCTTTTTGAGGGATATAATTCAACCCATAACAGGTGTGAAGGGAGAGTAGTGAGAAGAATCAGCAAAACCGTGGGAGTTTAAATGGTGAGGTTGGCTACACCCACTAAGAAATTGCTGGTAGCTAAGCGTTTCTCAAGTGCTTTTCTTACAGTGTAAGATGTGACAGCCTGCAAAACGTGTCCCCCATCACAGCCATGTGGTGGCTCCCGCCTTTTCAGTGAAGTTTCTGCTAGCAAAAACTTGCTGGCAGAGGTGGTAAAGGTGAGGGGACAAGTGACAAGTGGAGTCTCTGAGAAGGATTCAGGTTCTATGTTAGGGCTACTAACATAAAAAGTGTGATCACAGGAAGTCTCAGAGTGAACATCAGTTTGGTAGAGGCTGAAAAGAGTAATTTTTTGACTGTAAAACCCTCTCTCTAAGCCAGATATGTAGAGATATATTGGATTTCCACAGTCTCTAGCCTGGGGACTTGGGTCAACCTTCTCTCAAACTTGTTGGGATAGGACCAAGGTTGCAAATACAATTATTATTAAAAATCTACCCTGCAATTTTTCTATCATCCTTTTTAGGGTACCGTGCATGATTTTGGCCAATCATAAGAGTGTTTGTGTGTTTTTTAAAAAAAATGTTTATTTATTTTTGAGAGAGAGAGAGAGTGTGCATGCATGCACACAGCTGTGATGACAGCAGAGAGCCCGATGCAGGGCTCAAACTCAGGAACTGTGAGATCATGACCTGAGCCAAAGTCAGACGCTCAACCGACTGAGCCACCCAGGCTCTCCAAGTGTTTGCGATTTGCTTTTAAAAAAGAGTGAACGGGGCGCCTGGGTGGCGCAGTCGGTTAAGCGTCCGACTTCAGCCAGGTCACGATCTCGCGGTCCGTGAGTTCGAGCCCCGCGTCAGGCTCTGGGCTGATGGCTCGGAGCCTGGAGCCTGTTTCCGATTCTGTGTCTCCCTCTCTCTCTGCCCCTCCCCCGTTCATGCTCTGTCTCTCTCTGTCCCAAAAATAAATAAAAACGTTGAAAAAAAAATTAAAAAAAAAAAAATAAAAGAGTGAAAAATCCCGTGTTCTGTATCTCTTGCTCTACCGTCTTGTAAATCTACGCATTCCAAGTAGATGACCACTTTGATGGCAGGAGGATGTTCTCTGAAGTTCAGTTTTCACTCTTGTCCGTCTCCTGCTTCGCTTCATAGAAAACCCTTGTGATGCGTTTCTTTACTAGCAGAAGCTCTTATGTGCCGCTCCCTCAGGTTTGCGCCCGGCTCTCAAAACGAAGGGAATGATTTCCTGTAGTGAGTCCAGATGTTGTGTTCAGCACTATTGCGGTTAGCCATCAAGTCTGAGAGCTGTATGAAATTACATCTGTCTTTGAGGCCTGGGAGGGAAGACGATTTGGTAATAGTTTAACGTCCGTTGGGTGAAATCGTTGACATTGGGGAAGAACTACTGCCTCCATGAACGAGCATCCTACGCGGCACCTTTTCGGTTCATTTCTGCGCTCCATTTACATGGGTGTTTAACACGAATGTGCTTTTAAAACACGTATCGATTTCCTGAAAACCTAAGTAACTGGCAAATGGTTAGAATAATTAATAAGGCAGGTGTTTTTGTGTTTTGTCTTCTGTACGCAGCTTGGAGAGAATGGGAACAATTTCAGCTGGCAAAGGTATTGTTTGTGGCCACTATGTACTGCCTCTGTGGAAGCTTCCATCCATACTGCAGGCACTTCACGGGCACTGAGACTGCTCAGGCAAAATGAAGCAAAAAGCAGAGCAATTACCCAGAGACTATGAATACAATACGATGTTGTATTTGGACATTTAGGCAAGAAATCTTCAGGGTCTTCTCCCGCTTTGAGAATCCTGCCTGGGTTGTTGGTTGGAGAAGCTGGAGAATGTTCTTCTTTAGCCCTGAAGGAGTTGGCTGACCCCTCCATCCCCCCCCCACAGTAAGCCAGAGAAATTGTGTTCTCTAGCTGATAAGGGCAGATGGGCCCCCTTGGTAAACTTGACAGTCATGCTCTTGAGCCTTGCTGGTAGCCCGTTGAACCAAGCCATATCTGCATGACTCCTGCCTGCTGAGGAAGGGTGTCTGCCTCAGAGAAGGCACTCATGGCAGGGCCAGGAGTCCTGAGACGACCAGAGAATGCTGGCAGAATGGCCTGTGAGGTTCAACCCGAGGCCTCCTGCCATGTTGCTGGGCTCCCTAGCTCTGTATGGTCTTTGTTCCCATAATTCCTGTGTGGGTTTCTATACCCACAATTTCTGCTCTGCCCTTATTAAGTCCTTATAACAACCCTTTAAACACAGTATTTCAGCTGATGTCACAGGTGCCATTCTTTTGTGATACCCACATTTGGACCACCCCTTAAGGCCACGACCGTCTTCTCATAGCTCTATACAAACTCTCGATGGCTGCCACACATTAAAAACATTAAAGCAGAGGGGGAAAAAAAAAGAAATCTCAGCTTAACCTAGCCATATAAACCACCCATTTGTGTTAGTTACTCTGCAGGCGTAAAGCATTCTTAACACTTAAACACTTCATTCTGTTAATAGCAGTAAGTTAAGTTGGCCAAAATTCCAAAGAAACTTCTTGAAATGGTAATCAATTTTAAGGGATTCTTTATAAAATCAAGAGTGTTGGCTACTTTCTGGGGAAAAGGAAGACTAAAGGATAATAACACTTTGGCAGATAGGAAGTATGTGGGGATCAGTTATTCTCATTAGTTAGAGAGACAAGACAGGAGTAATTGGCATAAGCTAGATGGAATAAAAGACATTTAATATAAGGAAAATCTCATTATAAGGACAAGAAAACTTTGACATTGCCCTCTTGTACTGCTGGTGACAATTCAATTATAGGATTGTCATATTTCTTATTTTGGTTTTTTTTTTTTTTTTTTTTAATTTTGGAAAATATTTGTTTATTGCACAGTTCTTTCCAGATTCTATGTCCAGGCTCATCTTTCACTATAAAATACTTTAGCAAAGAAGAGGAACTGGCATCCAGATACAGGGGGCCAACAATGGCCATGTTAATTACATAAGGACTTTTCTAAGAAAGCATTTCTCAAGCACGTATCATGAACTTGGCACTGGTTAGGTCCTATAAAAACAAAGGTAAGTAAGACAAAATCTAAGCCTTCACGGAAGGGGAAGGCAGTGGGGAAAGATCAAGAGGCCATTTGGCCCCATGGGGAGTTTTCTTCCTGTGGCTGTTTAATCTTGCTGCTCATGGTCTTAGATGCAATTAGTTCATACTCCTTGTCTTGACAAGTCTTAGAAATCAACCAGAAAACACATATTTCATGAACAAATCCCACAATACTAGACAAAGCATTAAATACCTCAGTGGTAGAATCTTCATCTTTCTACACCTCCGAAGCTCTTTTACCCTTAATCTCTGTTGCTTCATCCTCAGTTTTCAAGAAGGCATATGTGAGTTCCTAGGTAGGTGGGCTTTTCACATCTCTGCTGTTTGATAGGATTCAAGGACAATGAAAATGTAACAGTTAAGGCAGCAGAGGTGCCGAGAACCCCACGTAGTGTGGGGGGAGAAAAAAAAGCAGAGGCCATTTCCTTCCACAGACGGGACGAGTTCCTCACTAAGCATGGGAGGACTGGAATGGAGGAGCACCCAAATTCCTTGTGTGAGGAAGGAAGTTGTGCCTTCTGCTTGTTGTCATAATTTCGATTTATGTGTGGTTATGTTTTTGAAAACTCTTTCCCAAATAAATTCTTTCAGCAATTTACTAAAACAGTTATTTTGAATGGTTGTAAAAAATCTGGGTCACCTTTTTCTTTTCTTCCAGTTTTATTGAGATACAATTAACATATAACATTGTATAGGTTTAAGATGTACAACATAATGACCCGATATATGTATTACCGCCAAATTTTCACCACAAGAAGCTTACTTAATATCCATTGCTTCACATAGTTACAAATATTGTTTCCCTTGTGATAAGAACATTTAAGATCCACTCTCTTAGCAGCTTTCCAATATACAACGATACGGTACTATTAACCAGAGTCATCATGTTGTACATTACATCCCCAGAACTTAGTTTATCTGAAAACTGGAAGTTTGTATCCTTTGATCTCCTTCACTGAATTTTACCCCCCACCTCTCATCCCCCACCTCTGGCAACCACCAATCTGATCTGTTTCTAGGAGTCTGCATTTATTTTTTTATATTCCACGTGTAAGTGAGATCATACAGCATTTGTCTTTTTCTGTCTGACTGATTTCACTTAGCATAATGCCCTCAAGGTCCATCCATGTCATCCCAAATGGTAGGATTTCCTCGCTTTTGTGTGGCTGAATAATAGTCCATTGAATATGTGTGTGTGTGTGTGTGTGTGTGTGTGTGTGTGTGTATACACACCATATTTTCTTTATCCATTCATCTGTTGATGGACACTTAGGTTGTTTCTGTACTTTGGTTATTGTGAATAATGTTGCAGTGAACATGGGAGTGCAGGTGCCTCTTTGAGATAAGGATTTCAGTTCCTGTGGATACACACCTACAAGTAAAATAGTTGGATTGCATGGTTGTTCTACTTTTAGTTTTCTGAGGAACCTCTGTAACTGTTTTCCACAGCGTCTGCACTAAATTACATTCCTGCTAGTAGTGTCCAAGGATTTCTATTTGGATCATCTTAAAGGACAGAGGTTTAGAAGCATCTCATTGTTGTAGTGATCCAAACCCATGCCCCTCATTTCTTCATTAAAATCCC
>NW_026059338.1:0-10269 GCF_023721935.1 Panthera uncia | reverse complement strand
GCTAAAAGCCCCACTCTCATTGTGCGTCGCTCTTCCGATCTCTGGCAACCTTTTTCTTCTTCTTTTCGGAGGGTTTTTTTTGTATAGATATAAATATATATATATAAAGAAAGAAAGGCAGGTCGTCAAATATAGTTTTCTCCTTTCCCTTGAAACCCTACGAAAATAATAGTAAACAGTTTGTCATTGTTGTTTTTAATTATTCACAATGAGAGTGGGGCTTTTAGCAGACCAGATCATTGGGCAGATTCCTGGAAAGCAGGGAAAGGATTGAGGAGTAGCGGTCAGTAAAGTAGGACAGGAAGCTATGGCGGAGAGAGCGTGGGTCTGCCTTGGAGAGCCTCAGGAGTCACAAAAGCAGAGGCAAAAAGGATGTTCCCATGAAGGACTTCCTTTAAGTAGGAAAAGAGGACAATGGAGAAAATAAACAGGAAACAAAAGAAAACTTCAAAAGAAGTAATTAGTGGTGAAGGAGAGGCGCTCCTGGTCATAAAGAACAAGATGCTATAAAAAGGGATTGATCAGAGAGCAAAAGCAAAACAAATACTCTTGGAAATGAAAAATCTAGTTGCCCAAACTAAAACAAAACAAAACAAAAAAAACAAAAAACAAAACGTAGTGAATGGAAGTTAGATTTGATGTAAGGATGACAGAAAATAGGAGCTTTAGAGGATCCCTCTAAGAGGAATAGGAATTCCCAGAAAATGAGAGAAAACGAGAGGGGATGATTTACAACATAAATATTTCTTCTAGCTCAAGGCCAAGCCGGTAGCTTCTAGGAGCCCAGGAGTCCCTCACACCGTGAGTGAGAAAAGTTGCGCACCTGAACGCATGTTACGAAATTTTACAATAAATGGAAGACAGGCCAGGCATCTCTCAGAGAGGTTAGAAACCCAGTAGTTCCAAGGGAATGAGGATCAATGGCCACAGGTCTCTCACCATCAACACTGGATATAAAAAGAAAGCACTGGAACAGTGGCTTCTGAGTGCTGAGGGCAACCCATGTTCAGCCTGAAATTCTTTGCTTACCCAGACTATCGAGTGTGAGGATGAAATACACATTTCAGATATACAGGGACTCAAACGTTCCCTTCCATACTACTCTTCGGACGTGTCCCAGGAAAGCAGTCAACTAGCACTGGGCTCGGGAAACTGACTCTGTCGCAGGCAACAGAAGGCAACCCCAGCTGACTTAAGCAGCGAAGGAATTTATGGAAGGATATTGAGGATTAGAGAACCAGGTTCGGAGGACAGGCAGGAACCAGCAAGGACCAGCAGACAGAGCCACAGCCAAAATGTCAATCCACAGAACGAATCCAGTGGAATCACAAATCTAGTGATTTCTCCCGGGCTCCAGCAGCCATCGCCAGCCGGCCCGCTGCTTTGCCAGAGCCCCTCTGGGTTCTGGGTCTGGAGTGGCTGCGTGTGCCTGTCCTCCCGCTGAGGTAGCGGGACTGGTCCAAGCTCTGGGGAAGCTGGGAAAGAGCACAGGGAGTCCTCTACTTCCATGATAGAAGGGCAGCTATGCCTCCCACATAGACTGATCAAGTGGGGAGTTTCCTAAGCCTGGGTGGGAAGGTTCAGAGGCTGGGCAGTCAAACAAAGGGACAGATGTCCCCTTCAGGCTTCCACACTCTACAGTGAGTGGAAAATCACAGAATGACAGCTTTGCAACAGGCGCACAGAACTGTCCGTCTAGGGTCTAGACAGCAGGAGGTCCAAGAGTTTCAGGCAGGAGAAATAGTGGGGACTTGATAGAATGCGTAATACAATGGAGAAAAAGATGTGACGGATATGAAAAGGTGAGGTAATCTTTGGTTGGATGATAGTCATCACTGGGGGGCTGGACATTTTCATCCAGAAATAGCTGTGCAAGCTTATTCCTTAGAGATGCAGAGGTGACCACCAGGAGAAAGAATAAAATTGATTCCCCTGGGGAGGTAGCCATTATAAGCTGCCTGAACTAGTGGGTTTTTAAAAATCATGTCCGTTAATTTCTTTTTAAATTGCCTTAAAGTATTCTGTTTTGTTTTGTTTTGTTTTGTTTTGTTTTGTTTTCTAAGTAGGCTCCATGCCCAACTTGGGGCTTGCACTCATGACCCTGAGATCAAAAGTCACGTGCTCTGCCAACTGAGCCAGCCAGGCGCCCTGTCTCAAATTCTTCTTTTTTTTTTTTCTTTTAATGTTTATTTATTTTGAGAGAGTGACAGTGTGACTGGGAGAAGGGCAGAGAGAGGGAGAGAGAGAATCCCTAGCAGGCCCCACACTGTCAGCACAGACCCTGGTGTGGGGCTCGAACTCATGAAACCATGAGATCATGACCTGATTGGAGATCAAGAGTCAGACGCTTAACTGACTGAACCATCCAGGCGTCCCTCAAATTATTCTTAAAAACAAAACAAATGTCTGTAGAAAGGGAGGCAATCACCAGTTCATCAGTAAATGGCTTCGATTCCAGAAGTTCTACCCTTTAGAAACATTCGTATGTATGTGCTTAGATTCCCAGACCAGTCTGCAAACACAAATTATAGTGAAGATACCCTAGATCTGTAGTTTAAAAAAAAAATGGCCAAGTTTGGGGGCGTTCTAGGTACCCAGTGATGGGGAAATTTAGCTGGGGCAGGGAGGCATGGGAAGGAGCACGTCTGAGAGAAGAGAGACTACTCTCCACTGGTGGTGGCTGGGATGCGGGATTTAAGGGGAAATCTTCACCAAGATAAAATGCACTCTTCTTGTTTCCACATGCCTCCGTCTGCGTTTCTGTTCGGTTCCCCGGTTCCTGGGAGACAATTCACTTTCTTTTTTTTTTTTTTTTTTTTTTTTTATTTTATTTTTGGGACAGAGAGAGACAGAGCATGAACGGGGGAGGGTCAGAGAGAGAGGGAGACACAGAATCGGAAACAGGCTCCAGGCTCCGAGCCATCAGCCCAGAGCCTGACGCGGGGCTCGAACTCACGGACCGCGAGATCGTGACCTGGCTGAAGTCGGACACTTAACCGACTGCGCCACCCAGGCGCCCCGACAATTCACTTTCTGATTAGGCTTTCTCACCTAATAGCTCATAGAGACGCTGCTCCTGTCAATTCTGAACTTGACCTGGCTGAGGAAAGCCGGGGAGGACCTTAGAGCTCTTCATCCTGGGTAACTTCATCTCAAGGAAAAGGGGACACTGAGTGTGGTTTATAACCGCATGGCACGGAAGGGACTGTGATGTGGCCCCTTCTTCACCCTCTGCACCCAAGCCCCTCCCTACTCACCAGCACCTCTGAACCAGAGTTCTGGTTCAGCCCCTCCCAAGTCCCTGTGCTTATGCTTATGCCTGGACAGCCTTCTGGAGATCCTGACACCCAGACCTTTCTCTGCAGGACAGAGCCCCTTGCCTTCCAGGATGTGGCTCAAACACCGCCAACTCTTTCCACCCTCTCCAGACCTCCACCATCTTCTCCATCCAGCCCCCCTTCCTGCCTTCCTGCCCCCAGCCATGGGCTCATTGTGGCATTCTTCATGCATTTCCCATTATTTGCCTGGAGCCTCTCTTATAGCAGGGACCACCATGTTGCCTTTATAATCACCTGCCTGTGCAGGGCTGGGTACACAGCAGGCACTTAATAAATATTTAATGGATTTTAAAATGGTTAGCCAGATTGTGTTAGTATGTAGTCACAGCTGGAAACTGGGAATTCCTTTCTTGAAATCCTCCTGCCCTAACCTACTGACCTAAGGATGGCCAGAACCCAAGTGAGATTCATCTGTGGCCTGGTCTCAAACTAGAGATTCTCTCTATTGGATCATTCCGCTAAGGAGCTTAACCTGGCCCTCGTATCTTTTTAGCCTCCATATTTACTTCTCTTCGTCCTCTGCTCAAAACGTCCTGCCTCGTCTTTGGCCATGAAACAAAACGTATCATGGATCTGGTTCTTTCCTTTGCCCAGGTCTCTTATTAACGGGGGTAAAAGGAGTTTATTTTAGGGTTCAGTTTGTGAACGACAGCAGGCCGTGCCTTTTTCTTGATTTAATTCTTTTCCTGTGGCTCAGCCAAATGGTAGATAAGAACACCCCTTCCCTCCCCGCCGTGAGGGGGGGATGCCCTTCTGGTAGTATAGTCCATTTCTGCTTTGAACTCATACCCATACCTACTGAATGGTACAGAAGATTTTCAACAGTCTAAAAACCAAGCCAGCAGCCTTCTTTTGTTTAACCTCCAATGGAAATTTTTGTCTGGTTATGCAAGGAACCCATGATCACTTTTAAATGATTTAGAAAGAAGAAAATAAAATCACTGTAATCCTACCACCCAAAGATTAATACTCTTAAACGATTTAGTGTATAGCCTTAGATATCGTTTCTTCCTATGCGTATAATTTCCCTACAAAAATAACATTTTACATTCACACCTACTTTTCTTTTAAACTTACATATATAGATGCATATCATTAATTGCACAACCTTCCATTATATAAATGTACAATAACCTACTGAACTTTTCTTCTGATTGGGCATTTATGTTGGACATAGGTGGAAAAATATAAATATTCAAGAAAACAGCTGTGCTGTTTTCAATAGACAAATCCTAGAAACCACATCAATGTTCTCAGAATATACTCCAAAGAGTAGAATTGCTAGGTATAACTTTAGTATGTATAAAGACACATTGCCTTCGGGGCGCCTGGGTGGCTCGGTTGAGCGTCCAACTTCAGCTCAAGTCATGGTCTCAAGGTTTGTGAGTTCGAGCCCCACGTCGGGCTCTGTGCTGACAGTTCGGAGCCTGGAGCCTGCTTTGCATTCTGTGTCTCCCTCTCAGTCTGCCCCTCCCCTGCTCACACACACTCTCTCTCTCTCTCTCAAACATTAAAAAATTAAAAAAAAAAAAAAGACACATTGCTTTGTCAAATAAATCTTACAAACTATAAACATGAAGTCATTACCCCATATTTAATTTTACTTCTCAGAGATAACCTCCATTAACATTTGATGTGGGTCTTCCTCTATGGATACATGGAAAATTTTAGAGTGAAGTCTATATTTTATTGTTTTTTTACCCTTATAAAATCTTCAGATGTGTCCTTCTGCAACTTTAATTTTTCCCCCATATGTTTCTTGAAAATCTTCCCAAATATGTAGCGATTAGTCTCCAGCATAAGTATGCGTATGCATGCACACATATGTGTGTGTATATATATATGTACATTCCACATACATACATACAAACCTTACAGGTTTGTGATGTCAGAGCTTTGTGCCTTACCTGCCAAGAGACTTTGGGAATTTATTCCTTGGTTCATTCAAAATAAATAAGTGAATTTGTCTGAGTGCATGCCGTGTGCAAGGCTACTTGAGAGCTGAGCTCATGGTCCAGGGAGGAAGCCTGGAGCATACACGTGCGTTGTGATGGCAGTCTGGCCGCGGTAGCCCAGAAGTTGCTATGGCAACAGGAGGGCCATTTCCATCAGTCCAGGGAAGTCGTGGGCTCAAATCCTGGTATCTATGACTCACTAAGGTAAACCCTTACCTTCTCTGCCTCAGTGCAAGGTGGGCATAGTGATACCTACCCCACAGTGCCATCATGAATGCTTACAGTAGAAGAGTGCTGACTATCCATTAGCAGGTATTTGGTTAAGTAAACAAGTTGTGGCATATTAATGAATCCGGCATTATGTAGCTATGAAAAATAAGGTCATCCTGTGTTAATAAATGCATCATTGGTGTACAGTTTTTTGTAAAGTGCAATGGTCTCTGTATACATATATTCACATAGATTGTCTAAAAGGAGATCAAAGGAACTTAGTAGTCTTGCCTTTGAGGAAGGGGATGGGATCAGGAGTGGGAGAAAGAGTTGCTTTCCTCATAGACACATTTGTGCTGTTTGAATTTCCATATTCCTTTTATTGTGTAAAGGAAAGTTTTTTTAAAGTCATGAATAAAATAACTTGGGGTGCCTGGGTGGCACAATCAATTGTCCAACTCTTGTTTTTTTTTTTTTAATTTTTTTTTAACTATTTATTTTTGAGAGACAAAGTGCGAGCAGGGGAGGGGCAGAGAGAGAGAGGGAGACACAGAACCCGAAGCAGGCTCCAGGCTCTGAGCTGTCAGCACAGAGCCTGACGCAGGGCTCGAACCCACAAACGGTGAGATCATGACCTGAGCTGAAGTCGGTCACCTAACCAACTGAGCCACTCAGGCACCCCAACTGTCCAACTCTTGACTTGGGGTTCTCTCTCTCTCTCTTGATTGATAGATAGAAGATAGATAGATAGATCTGTCCAGACCCCACTCATGATGTTGCGTGCTGTCTCTCTCTCTCTCTCAAATAAATAAATAAATAAAGCTCTAAATTTATCATAAAGTAAAATGGCATCAGTTTAATATAACTTTTCAAATATTTTCATGTGGCAGTTTTTCACAATCCTTAAAGTGGTTATAAGCATGGGTTTGGAGTAGGCATATTTACTGACTGCGGGATCTTGGAAAAGTTATTTGAGCATTCTAAACCTCCGTTTTCTCCCGTAGAATGAGAAATAATAACAACAACTACCTTGTAGGGACGTTGTGAAAAGGAGATAACATAATCAAGTGAAAAGTAATTACCATGGTGCATGATACATTATGAGCACTCAAATATCCCTTGAGTTCTAGCTAATGCTAGCATGCTCGATCTATCGGGACTCCAGGCTGCAAATAATGGTCACCGAAGTCAGTTTTCTTCTACGAAAAAAGGGAATCGGTTAGTTCATACAAAATGGAAGTCTTGGGTAGACCTGCCTTTGGTCATGGCTATTTCTAGCACCTCACTTGAAGGCATTGGGACTCAGTCTCTCCAGCTCTTTACTTCCATGTTGGCTCAGTTCCCAGGTAGCCCCAGGCTGACTTCCTACTAATAACTCCCAGTGAAAAGAACCCAGTACTTTCCCCGTCGTTTCTAACAAAAGTCCCACACTGGCCGATTCTCCTGCTTTGATCATAGGCCCATTAGCCAAGGGATACTGGAATACGCTGATTGGTGGGCCCAGGTTACAACACTCACCTTTGAACCCTCGATGGGAAGGGCCAGCCTAAGATGTTGAGCAGTGTCAGGGTTTTTGCTGATCAGGCTTAGAGACAAAGAAACCACCTGAACTAAGAATTATGGAGAAGTTTCTTCCCCGAAGGCAAAAATAGGGTCCACAGATGCCAGATGGGCAGAAACTATGGATGTTCCCCCCCGCCCCAGCCCACTGCTTGGCTGCCTGACAGTTATTACTAATATATATATAATTTTTTTTTAATGTTTTTTTTCAGAAATTTAACATTACAACATCTTAGTTTGGGTTGACGTTCTAAAATTAGCACCTATTTCATTTATAATAAAAGCCACACTTGGTAATACCTCAGAAAGATGCCACGTGGGCGAACTACGTAACCTCTCGCCCATCCAGCCTTTATTCCTACTTGGGACCAGATGGCTGGGCCTTCCGCTGAGCACCAGATAGATGAGTTGCTTTACTGATAGGGGCCATGTGATATGAAGATCTCTTTATAAACAGAAGAACTCAACAGTTCAGGGAGATGGGCACACTCATAAGAAACAAAAATTGAGCTGATGGGACAGAGATTTCCATCTGTCCTGGTGTGAGCAGAGACCGCCCGTAGTGTTTAAAACCTCCCATGTAGTTGTTTGTTTGTGTGTGTGTTTGTTTTTACCAAGCACGTGCACCTAAATTTGTTAAGGTAATGCTGCTCCATGATGTATCAAATGTTCAGCCAGCTCTTTCCCCAGAGAGATTCCAGTTAGTGTGCCCGTCCTCAGGTCTGCGACCTATAAGTCCTAAGGACTACTGTGTGTTCATCTCAGATCCAGTTCAGCCCCTTCCACTACAGTGCGGAGGAATGCTAACAGGATAGCCTGGCAGAAACGTCCATCTGGAAAAGGAAAATGACGCAGTGATCACCTCTCAAAGCCTGTCACGTCTACTCCGCAGGAATAGCTCGTGTAGCCTATATGACCGCCCCCAATTTCTACCCTCCAGGAGGATTTGCTGGGGCTGCCCTTCTTCCGCAGCTCATTTCTTTTTGGCGTAGATGTATAGGCTTGGTGATCTATCCCCTTAGAAGCTGAGATCTCATAGATCGTGAGGATTCTAGGACTTAAGGATTCTCTGGCAGTAGAAGTGCCCTTAAGATTTAGTAGATTTTCCATCAAGTATTTAGATTGGTTCAACTCTCCAAAGTCACACAACCAGCCTAGTCCTGGTCCTTGAAGTTAGATCTCCGTTTCTTAGCAACAGATCTCTGGGAATTTCCCCAGCCTACAAGCTTACTGCTTTCCATGGGTCTTCGCCTCAAAGCAATTTGGAACAATAGCCTGGATGGGGGAGGGAAAACTAATATGCCCCCAGGCCCCTGGCCAGTGAGCAATTCTTTATTGCGAGTGTTCAGGAAGAGTTTACAGACTTAGGAGCCCAAGAGTTCTGGGTCTCCCATTTGACTCCCTGCTGGGGACCTTAACATGGAAAGAATACAGCGGTGTACCTCTTGGATGGCTTTCTGTGGAGAGAAAAAGCCTCCAGAGCAAAGCTGTTCCCCTCTCTACTTCTAGGTGAGCCTCAAATGAAGCTTGCCTCTATCAGTGGTAACGTCCTGCAGGCCGCAAGAAGTGACCCACTCACCCTGCCGCTCTTCACTGAGGCTTTGATTGGCTAATGCCACTGAGAAGTCTGGGGAAAGACCAGCTGTTGTCCCCAGCATATGACTTGATTCAGAGTTTTGAGTGATGGCCTTAGACCCCATTCTCTCCGCGTCTTCACTCCACCTGCCCCTCTAGAGCCTCTGTTGTCGGGTAGTTTCTGGCTACTGTCAACCTTACTGGGAATGCACAACCCCTTCTTGCCAGTGGTTCCAGAAAAATTCCTGGGTTGGCCTTTGTTCACCCAGGTTTGGTCATGTGCCATCCGGCCCAGTCACTGTGGGGGAGGGGAGGATGGAACACAAAGATCAGGCAGGCCCAGGTCACCTGTGTGCACAGATGTGCCTGTGCTGGCACAGGGAGGGGGTGCTCCCCAAAGACAATCAGAGGCTTTTACCTAATGAAGAGAGTGTTTGCCAGGCCAACCAAAACAACAGGCTCACACGAGGATTTGACAGAATATTTGGGAGGGGAAGATGAAGTTAAGAAATTTGCTGAACGTCGTTCCTAGGCCTTGAGAGTGAACTTCAGCCCAGCATTGCCCAACAGAAAGATAACACGTGGGGCGCCCAGGTGGCTCAGTCGGTTAAGCGCCCGACTTCCGCTCAGGTCATGATCCCAAGGCTCATGGGTTCGAGCCCCGCGTCAGGCTCTGAGCTGACAGCTTGGAGCCTAGAAACTGCTTTGGATTCTGTGTCTCCCTCTCTCTCTGCCCCTCCCCTACTTGCGCTCTGTCTCTCTCTCAAAAATAAATAAACATTAAATTTTAAAAAATAGCATTTTAAAATTATTTTTATTTTACTACTTAATTAGTTAAAAACAAACATTTAATTTAAAAAAGGAAAGCTAATATGTGCCACAAATGCAAGCCACATAGTAAAAATACATACGAAACGAAACAGGTGAAATAATCATTTTAATACTGTCTGATTTAATAATATTTTAGAAAGCCAAAATATCATTTTAGCGTGTAATCTATATAAAAACAGTTGGTGATGGGTTTTGCCCTTTTGGGGGGTGGCACGTTTTCAGAATCCGGTGTGCATTTGACACCTAGAGCACATGTTGATTCAGATGAGCCACACGCGGCTGTGGCCACTGTAGTGACCAGAACGAGATGAACTGATCACTTCCTACAGAGAAGCCGGCGAAGCTCTTACTTCTGTTTCTATGTCCTGAGGAGTTCTATGAACTTGTGTATCTCCTCATTAGGAGGATCTGCCCCAGAAATGAGCCTAGAGACACATGGCCCTGTGGGGTGTCCAGTCGGTACCCTTCCTGTCTGAACACCTGTCACACCCAGACGTTGGCACACAGTAATTACTTACTTCAGTGATCTGTCTCCTCTCAGACTCTACGCGCTAGGGAGGCAGGGACTCTTAACCTATCTGGCTTTCATCTGTGTGCCCTAAGCCCAGTGCCCAGTCCGTAGACACTAGGTGGATATTTTTGTAGTGAAATTAGATCAAATTAAAAACTTGAAGACCTCCACGTGTCAGGTGTGATGACAGAATTGGAGACAGTAATACCAGGGACATTTGCAGTATTTGTTATTCTGGTGAATGACCATTTGTAGTCTGTGACTAGTTGTGTTACTGTTCAATCACTCT
>NW_026059337.1:0-10275 GCF_023721935.1 Panthera uncia | reverse complement strand
ACTTTGTCTCACAGGATCCCCCTTAGGATCTCTTGTAGGGCTGGTTTAGTGGTGATGAATTCCTTCAGTTTTTGTTTGTTTGGGAAGACCTTTATCTCTCCTTCTATTCTAAATGACAGACTTGCTGGATAAAGGATTCTTGGCTGCATATTTTTTCTGTTCATCACATTGAAGATCTCCTGCCATTCCTTTCTGGCCTGCCAAGTTTCAGTAGAGAGATCGGTCAGGAGTCTTATAGTCTCCCTTTATATGTTAGAGCATGTTTATCTCTGGCTGCTTTCAGAATTTTTTCTTGATCCTTGTATTTTGCCAGTTTCACTATGATATGTCATGCAGAAGATTGATTCAAGTTATGTCTGAAGGGAGTTCTCTGTGCCTCTTTGATTTCAATGCCTTTTTCCTTCCCCAGATCTGGGAAGTTCTCAGCTATTATTTCTTCAAGTACACTTTCAGCACCTTTCCCTCTCTCTTCCTCCTCTGGAATACCAATTATGCATATATTGTTTCTCTTTAGTGCATCACTTAGTTCTCTAATTTTCCCCTCATACTCCTGGATTTTTTTATCTCTCTTATTCTCAGCTTCTTTTTTTTGCATAATTTTATCCTCTAGTTCACCTATTCTCTCCCTGCCTCTTCAATCTGAGCTGTAGTTGTCTCCATTTTATTTTGCAGCTCGTTGATAGCATTTTTTAGCTCCTCCTGGCTGTTCCTTAGTCCCTTGATCTCTGTAGCAAAAGATTCTCTGCTGTCCTTTATACTGTTTTCAAGCCCAGCGATTAATTTTATGACTATTATTCTAAATTCAGTTTCTGTTATATTGTTTAAATCATTTTTCATCAGTTCGTTAACTGTTGTTATTTCCTGGACATTTTTCTGAGGGGAATTCTTCCATTTTGTCCTTTTGGATAGTCCCTGGAGTGGTGCAGGACTGCGGGGCACTTCCCCTGTGCTGTCTTGAATAACTTGCATTGGTGGGCGGGGCACAGTCAGATCTGATGTCTGCCCCCAGCCCACCGCTGGGGCCACAGTGAGACTGGTGTGTGCCTTCTCTTCCCCTCTCCTAGGGGTGGGATTCACTGTGGTGTGGCGTGGCCCACCTGGGCTACTTGCACACTGCCGGGCTTGTGGTGCTGGGGATCTGGCGTATTAGCTGGGGTGGATTGGCTAGGTTCACAGGGGCGGGAGGGGCAGGCTCATCTCGCTTTTCCTTCAGTGATCTGCTTTGGGAGGGGCCCTGTGGCACCAGGAGGGAGTCAGACCCGCTGGAGGGATGGATCCGCAGAAGCACAGCTTTGGGTGTTTGCGCGGTGGAAGCAAGTTCCCTGGCAGGAACCGGTTCCCTTTGGGATTTTGGCTGGGGATGGGCGAGGGAGATGGCGCTGGCAAGCGCCCTTGTTCCCCGCCAAGCTGAGCTCTGTCGTCAGGGCTCAACAACTCTCCCTCCCATTGTCCTCCAGCCCTCCTGTTCTCCCAGCAGAGCTGTTAGCTTATAACCTTCCAGATGTCAAGTCCCGCTTGCTGTTGGAACACACTCCTTCTGGCCCCTCCGCTTTTGCAAGCCAAACTTGGGGGCTCTGCTTGGCTGGCGGGCCGCCCCTCTGCCCCGGCTCCCTCCCGCCAGTCCATGGAGCGCACACTGCCTCTCTGCCCTTCCTACCCTCTTCTGTGGGCCTCTCATCTGCGCTTGGCTCCAGAGACTCCGTTCTGCTAGTCTTCTGGCGGTTTTCTGGGTTATTTAGGCAGGTGTAAGTGGAATCTAAGTGATCAGCAGGACGCTTGGTGAGCCCAGCCTCCTCCTACGCCGCCATCTTCCCAGGATCCTCATGTTGTTACTTTTTAATGAGTCACTGATTTCTCTAATTCTTAAATCGTGCTTTTTTGCCTTAGTCTCCCTCTTTTTTTCTGCTTCATTGTTCTCTATAAGTTTGTCTTCTGTATTGGTGATTCACTCCTCTGCCTCATTCATCCTTGCCACTGTGGCATCCATTCGAGATTGCAGCTCAGTTATAGCATTTTTTATTTCATCCTAACTAGCTTTTATCTCCTCAGAAAGGTATTCTAATCTGTTTTCAACCCCAGCAGTATTGTTATGATCATGATTCTAAATTCTGGCTCAGGCATCTTGCTTGTATCTGAATTGGTTAAGTCCCTGGCTGTCATTTCTTCCTGTTCTTTCTTTTGGGGTGATTTCCTTTGTTTCATCATTTTGAAGGAGAAAAAGAAATTATAAGGTAAAAAAATTAAAATTAAAAAATTAAAAAATTAAAAACAACACAAAAAATCAAATAAAGGGTGCTAGATCCTAGGTGTGGTCTGGTCTGGTTGTTGAAAGAAGCTTGATAGATTAGAGAAAAAAGGGAAAAAAAGGAAAATGTTTGAAAATTTGAAAAAAATGAATACAATGAAATAGAATAAAATGAAATTATGGAATTAAAAACTAGAACTTGACAAATTTGCAAAAAAGCAAAAAATGTAGTAGAAAATATTAAAGAACAATATTTTAATAGACATGGAAAATAAAAATAAATTTTTTCTCTTTTGTAGTCAAGAATAAGAAAAGAAAAAAATTGAATAGATACACTGCAAACAGACTGGAGTATGATTGAAATTACATCCGTTCCCCAGAAGTCGAACGATGAAGTACTTTATAGCCTCTAAACTAAGCAGGCAGAGAGACTTGCGTTGTTTCTGAACAGCAAGGTTGGCCCAGTTGGGCGGGGCTTAGTGTAATGGCTCCGTTCTCCACTAGATGGCGCTGCTTAGCTTACTGGGGTAGATTGCTGTGGCGCGTGTAGGCCTGTATGCGCCTGCAAGGGAGGGGTGAAAATGGTGTCACCCCATACCTAGTCTCTGGAATCAAAACTCTGTACTCTCCCCAACTGACAAGTCAAGCACCTGTCCTTTGTCTCTGGCTTCCATCCACTCCCTGCTTTTATGCTGTCCATGACCAAGCCATCAAGCTGCCAGGCGGCACCTCTTTCCTGAGTTTTATCTCACTTCTATGGGACTGTGGCTTTGACCCGCTCAGACCTTCTCAGGTAGGGTCTCGCTTAGCAATGGCCAGGTGCTGGCCATCCCCAGGAATGTTCAGGATACTGCGCTGCTGCAGATGCCCAGAGACTGTGGGTGGGTGCCAGCCTGCCCCCCCCAAATTTCACTTGATTGTATAGCAGCAGCATTTCAGGGATTATGGAAAATCACAACACACATCGGGGGCCAGGATTCCCCTTTAACGTCCTTGTAACAGCACCAGCGAATGTGGTTTTTCTCTGGAGTCCACTGGGACCTTTGCCTGTGGGGAGGCCACACAGCCTCTACCAAATGTCCTCCCAGCAGGGGAACTGCCTCTCCTTGTGTGGCCCAAGGACCCTGAGGACTTTGCTAAATGCTCCTGGGGATTTGCCCTTCCCACCAGAGCACCGCCAGGTATAGAGCTACAGAGTTTCAGACTCTGCGCTCCCCGTGTTTATAGAGTCTTAATGGAATTTAAACCCTCTCCTTTCTCCTTTCTCCTTTTTTTTGTTCAGTCCTTGTGTACTATTTCTTTTCTCTCCAGCTGCTTTTGGGCAGGGGGGATGCGTTCCATACTCTCCCCACCACCCCCCCCATCTCCATCCTCTCTCCACAAGCAAAACCAGCTCCCTGCCCTCCGCAGCTTTCTCCCCAGGTTCACCTCTCCATGCCTCCTACCTGCCAAGTTCTCCAGTTCAGGTTGTGCAGATTGTTGTGTTAATCCTCAAATCAGTTTTCTAGGTGCTCAGGATGGTTTAGTGTTGATCTGGCTGTATTTCAGGGATGAGAGATGCAAAAAAACTTCCATGCTGTTCCACCATCTTGGCCCTTCAATTTTTCTTCATTTTAAAAAAGAACCTCATATAATCAAAGCTTTTTGGATACCCCAGAGTAAGTGAGGATGTGGTCCTACTTTGGCGACTCTGGAGTCCTTCCAAAAGATGAATAGAATTTGAGTTCAATTTGGTCTTTTTTTTTTTTTAAAGGAAATTAGCTTACTTATTCTTTAGTTCTTACAGTGTAAGCAACTATAGAAACGTATGCATTTGGAAACTCTCCTGAACATACTTCAGCATCCCTGGCTTTGGCAGATTTTAGCTTCATGAAATTCATGGTTATTCTCAAGCTATTCATTAATTTCTAGGATATATGTTACCAATTTTAGTGAAAGTCAACATCTGCTTAATTAGGAGCTGATAATTTAATTTGTCGATTGCCCATTTGAATTTCTATGGGGCTCTGAGAGTACTTTAAGATTGTGGGTATATGTAAATTACATACCGATTTCATAACAGAGAATTTCTTGCCAGTTAAAAAATATCTATGAGGATATTGAGTGGAGCCTTGGGCACGTGGCATAACAAATTTATCAACTTGCAGTGAGAACTCAAAAGTCATTATGAAGGAGAATTAATTGAGGACCGTCATTCATTCATTTATTCAAAAATGTTGATAAATACCTTCCTTTTACCATGCATGAGCCAGCTTCTAGGAATACAATAAAGAAGATACAGTTTCTTCTTTGATGGGTCATAGAATCTAGTGAGAAGAGCAATTCACAAACTAACAAATCCAATCCTAAGTAATAGTTAGAAGAAGGGGGAAGTACAGAGTTCTGTGGAACCACAAAGGACAGCATTGATCCCTCAAGGAAGGATCCCACCTTGAGGATCAAGGAATACCAGCTGGAGGTGGGGGTGATAGTTGTGTGTGTATAGGAGAAGGGGTGGTTTGTTGTGGTGAAGAGTGGGGAAAATGATGAACAATAGCTTGTTCAAGGCACATCCTAATCCCATTTTTTAACTTTCTGCTTGGATGCTGGAGACTTACTTAAATATATGAGGAAGCAAGCATGCACATGCTGCATTTTCCTCATAGGAATTAGACAAGGAGGTTCTTAAGGTAGAAACTATGTATGACTTTTTCATGTCACCAGTATAGAGTCAAGACTATAGTAGACATTTGTCTGTAGTGGGAATAAAATGGGAAAGGGAGAAGTTGTGGGAGGGCGGAGCTCATGCTTACTGAGCTCATAAAATCCTAGGTTCTCTCCGTATGTTATCCCACCAGATAATCTCAACATCCCTATGATATATGTCTTATCTCTTTTACTGATTGCTTTTAAAGAATGAACTTCAAGGGGTGCCTGGGTGGCTCAGTCAGTTAAGCGTCTGACTTTGGCTCAGGTCATGATCTAGTGGTTTGTGAGTTTGAGCCCAGCCTGGAGCCTGCTTCAGATCTGTATCTTCCTCGTTCCCTGTCCCTCCCCCACTCACACTCTGTCTCTCTTTCTCTCAAAAATAAATAAACATTAAAGAGTGAACTTCAAACTGCATTCTATGCCCGTGGTGTGACAAAGGCCAGAGGGAGAGGATGAAACATCTATCAGTAGCTTTCTGCACTAGTCCGCTATTAGTGACTAATCAAAGCATAACCCCCAAAGATATACAGTTAAGTGTATATCTTGCCCACAGTAAATATTGGCTGTGGATTGGCTGGAGGTCCACTCCACATGTTCATTAGGCGACCTAGGCTGATAGGGTCAGACCATTTTTAGGCAGAGGGAAGAATAATGGTAGAACATCACAATGGCTTTTAACGATTTTATTCAATTATAGGATAATTTATTCCATTTGCTAAAATAAGTCATATGGCTTAGTATACTTTCTCCAAGGAGGGATACCAGGAGGGGCTCTGTAGAGATGGGCCTACTAGTGACAAAATATTGTAAACAAATTATTCAACTGGCAACAGTTTCTGGCGGTGCTTTTGTATGAAGGTATTTTCTCTTTAAAATATTTACTTGACTCTATTTGCTAATGGTGTTTACCAACCTCGGGATATAGGGAACAAAGTAATGAATCTAAGTTGATTAACTTAATTGATTAGAATATGTCATCAGTGTCCAAACTTTATAAGCACAGTGGGCCTTGCACTAAGAAAAAGCTTTATTCTCTGGGCATACACTGGCTATTTCTCCATGTTGGACACGTTAATATTTGTTCCCATAAGGGAATAAGTAAGACAGACTAGGTGGATTAGGATAAACCTATCATGGAACTAAACTTCAGGCTCTAATGATATTGACTCATGACCAATATGCTTCTTCACTGAAAGTGATCCTGAGAAGCCAGCTCACTCAGTGAAGAGTAGAAATAACACATTTTCAATAAATATTTCTTAAACACCTCCAGCCTAGAAGTTTGAAAGATATATACCTGATCCCTGCTCTCAAGGAACTTCAAAGTCAAGGTAGGAGAAGGCACTTACACGGATTACTACATGAAAGAGCTGAAGGAGTAGAGAAGCTTCTGTGAAGGGATTGGGGCTAAGCTGAATTTGGAAATCCTGTGTAGAGTATTACTAGGCTCTCTCAATGTATGGCTAATCTTTCTGCTTCTGTGCCTGTCTTCCTGCCCTCAGGGAAAAGGAGCTCAGCAGTAAATACTTTGCCTAGGGAGATACATGTGGCTGAGCTGAGATTTGGACTGAGGATTAGCTCTAAAGATACTACAGTGTGTTCCAGAGATGGGGTGATGAAGTGCTGAGGGAAAGGGAGAGAAAGCTTGGTTATGGGAATCAGTTGGCTGTGGGACTCAGGCTCACCAAAGCAGGGTATTCCTGTGGGAGTATTTCTCAGTGAGGGTGTGTGTGTGTGTGTGTGTGTGTGTGTTTGTGTGTGTGTGCGTGTGGTGGTTGGGGGATTGGAATGGATCAATCATAGAATGCCTTAAGATATGTTTATTGTGATTTATTTTTATTGGTAATAATACTTTGCGTAAAGATTTACAACTTTTAAAGCACTTTCGCTATCTCCACAAAAACCCAAAATTTCAAATCATTTTAAAAAAAGAAACAGAATTTATAATACCACCTATGAGATGATAATAATTCCTTAACTTTATATATATTTACTTACTTATTTTTATTTTTATTTTTATTTTATTTTATTTTTTTTTAATTTTTTTTTATTTTTTAATATATGAAATTTACTGTCAAATTGGTTTCCATACAACACCCAGTGCTCATCCCAAAAGGTGCCCTCCTCGATACCCATCACCCACCCTGCCCTCCCTCCCACCCCCCATCAACCCTCAGTTTGTTCTCAGTTTTTAACAGTCTCTTATGCTTTGGCTCTCTTCCACTCTAACCTCTTTTTTTTTTTTTTTCCTTCCCCTCCCCCATGGGTTTCTGTTACGTTTCTCAGGATCCACATAAGAGTGAAACCATATGGTATCTGTCTTTCTCTGTATGGCTTATTTCACTTAGCATAACACTCTCCAGTTCCATCCATGTTGCTACAAAAGGCCATATTTCATTTTTTCTCATTGCCACGTAGTATTCCATTGTGTATATAAACCACAATTTCTTTATCCATTCATCAGTTGATGGACATTTAGGCTCTTTCCATAATTTGGCTATTGTTGAGAGTGCCGCTATAAACATTGGGGTACAGGTGCCCCTATGCATCAGTACTCCTGTATCCCTTGGATAAATTCCTAGCAGTGCTATTGCTGGGTCATAGGGTAGGTCTATTTTTAATTTTCTGAGGAACCTCCACACTGCTTTCCAGAGCGGCTGCACCAATTTGCATTCCCACCAACAGTGCAAGAGGGTTCCTGTTTCTCCACATCCTCTCCAGCATCTATAGTCTCCTGATTTCTTCATTTTGGCCACTCTGACTGGCGTGAGGTGGTATCTGAGTGTGGTTTTGATTTGTATTTCCCTGACGAGGAGCGACGTTGAGCATCTTTTCATGTGCCTGTTGGCCATCCGGATGTCTTCTTTAGAGAAGTGTCTATTCATGTTTTCTGCCCATTTCTTCACTGGGTTATTTGTTTTTCGGGTGTGGAGTTTGATGAGCTCTTTATAGATTTTGGATACTAGCCCTTTGTCCGATGTGTCATTTGCAAATATCTTTTCCCATTCCGTTGGTTGCCTTTTAGTTTTGTTGGTTGTTTCCTTTGCTGTGCAGAAGCTTTTTATCTTCATAAGGTCCCAGTAATTCACTTTTGCTTTTAATTCCCTTGCCTTTGGGGATGTGCCGAGTAAGAGATTGCTACGGCTGAGGTCAGAGAGGTCTTTTCCTGCTTTCTCCTCTAAGGTTTTGATGGTTTCCTGTCTCACATTCAGGTCCTTTATCCATTTTGAGTTTATTTTTGTGAATGGTGTGAGAAAGTGGTCTAGTTTCAACCTTCTGCATGTTGCTGTCCAGTTCTCCCAGCACCATTTGTTAAAGAGACTGTCTTTTTTCCATTGGATGTTCTTTCCTGCTTTGTCAAAGATGAGTTGGCCATACGTTTGTGGGTCTAGTTCTGGGGTTTCTATTCTATTCCATTGGTCTATGTGTCTGTTTTTATGCCAATACCATGCTGTCTTGATGATGACAGCTTTGTAGTAGAGGCTAAAGTCTGGGATTGTGATGCCTCCTGCTTTGGTCTTCTTCTTCAAAATGACTTTGGCTATTCGGGGCCTTTTGTGGTTCCATATGAATTTTAGGATTGCTTGTTCTAGTTTCGAGAATAATGCTGGTGCAATTTTGATTGGGATTGCATTGAATGTGTAGATAGCTTTGGGTAGTATTGACATTTTGACAATATTTATTCTTCCAATCCATGAGCAGGGAATGTCTTTCCATTTCTTTATATCTTCTTCAATTACCTGCATAAGCTTTCTATAGTTTTCAGCATACAGATCTTTTACATCTTTGGTTAGATTTATTCCTAGGTATTTTATGCTTCTTGGTGCAATTGTGAATGGGATCAGTTTCTTCATTTGTCTTTCTGTTGCTTCATTGTTAGTGTATAAGAATGCAACTGATTTCTGCACATTGATTTTGTATCCTGCAACTTTGCTGAATTCATGTATCAGTTCTAGCAGACTTTTGGTGGAGTCTATCGGATTTTCCATGTATAATATCATGTCATCTGCAAAAAGCGAAAGCTTGACTTCGTCTTTGCCAATTTTGATGCCTTTGATTTCCTTTTGTTGTCTGATTGCTGATGCTAGAACTTCCAGCACTATATTAAACAACAGCGGTGAGAGTGGGCATCCCTGTCGTGTTCCTGATCTCAGGGAAAAAGCTCTCAGTTTTTCCCCGTTGAGGATGATGTTAGCTGTGGGCTTTTCATAAATGGCCTTTATGATCTTTAAGTATGTTCCTTCTATCCCGACTTTCTCAAGGGTTTTTATTAAGAAAGGGTGCTGGATTTTGTCAAAGGCCTTTTCTGCATCGATTGACAGGATCATATGGTTCTTCTCTTTTTTTTTGTTAATGTGATGTATCACGTTGATCGATTTGCGAATGTTGAACCAGCCCTGCATCCCAGGAATGAATCCCACTTGATCATGGTGAATAATTCTTTTTATATGCTGTTGAATTCGATTTGCTAGTATCTTATTGAGAATTTTTGCATCCATATTCATCAGAGATATTGGCCTGTAGTTCTCTTTTTTTACTGGGTCTCTGTCTGGTTTAGGAATCAAAGTAATACTGGCTTCATAGAATGAGTCTGGAAGTTTTCCTTCCCTTTCTATTTCTTGGAATAGCTTGAGAAGTATAGTTTTACTTCTACTTTAAACGTCTGGTAGAACTCCCCTGGAAAGCCATCTGGTCCTGGACTCTTATTTGTTGGGAGATTTTTGATAACCGATTCAATTTCTTTGCTGGTTATGGGTCTGTTCAAGCTTTCTATTTCCTCCTGATTGAGTTTTGGAAGAGTGTGGGTGTTTAGGAATTTGTCCATTTCTTCCAGGTTGTCCAATTTGTTGGCATATAATTTTTCATAGTATTCCCTGATAATTGTTTGTATCTCTGAGGGATTGGTTGTAATAATTCCATTTTCATTCATGATTTTATCTATTTGGGTCATCTCCCTTTTCTTTTTGAGAAGCCTGGCTAGAGGTTTGTCAATTTTGTTTATTTTTTCAAAAAACCAACTCTTGGTTTCGTTGATCTGCTCTACCGTTTTTTTAGATTCTATATTGTTTATTTCTGCTCTGATCTTTATTATTTCTCTTCTTCTGCTGGGTTTAGGCTGCCTTTGCTGTTCTGCTTCTATTTCCTTTAGGTGTGCTGTTAGATTTTGTATTTGGGATTTTTCTTGTTTCTTGAGATAGGCCTGGATTGCAATGTATTTTCCTCTCAGGACTGCCTTTGCTGCGTCCCAAAGCGTTTGGATTGTTGTATTTTCATTTTCGTTTGTTTCCATATATTTTTTAATTTCTTCTCTAATTGCCTGGTTGACCCACTCATTCGTTAGT
>NW_026059336.1:0-10275 GCF_023721935.1 Panthera uncia | reverse complement strand
ACTTTGTCTCACAGGATCCCCCTTAGGATCTCTTGTAGGGCTGGTTTAGTGGTGATGAATTCCTTCAGTTTTTGTTTGTTTGGGAAGACCTTTATCTCTCCTTCTATTCTAAATGACAGACTTGCTGGATAAAGGATTCTTGGCTGCATATTTTTTCTGTTCATCACATTGAAGATCTCCTGCCATTCCTTTCTGGCCTGCCAAGTTTCAGTAGAGAGATCGGTCAGGAGTCTTATAGTCTCCCTTTATATGTTAGAGCATGTTTATCTCTGGCTGCTTTCAGAATTTTTTCTTGATCCTTGTATTTTGCCAGTTTCACTATGATATGTCATGCAGAAGATTGATTCAAGTTATGTCTGAAGGGAGTTCTCTGTGCCTCTTTGATTTCAATGCCTTTTTCCTTCCCCAGATCTGGGAAGTTCTCAGCTATTATTTCTTCAAGTACACTTTCAGCACCTTTCCCTCTCTCTTCCTCCTCTGGAATACCAATTATGCATATATTGTTTCTCTTTAGTGCATCACTTAGTTCTCTAATTTTCCCCTCATACTCCTGGATTTTTTTATCTCTCTTATTCTCAGCTTCTTTTTTTTGCATAATTTTATCCTCTAGTTCACCTATTCTCTCCCTGCCTCTTCAATCTGAGCTGTAGTTGTCTCCATTTTATTTTGCAGCTCGTTGATAGCATTTTTTAGCTCCTCCTGGCTGTTCCTTAGTCCCTTGATCTCTGTAGCAAAAGATTCTCTGCTGTCCTTTATACTGTTTTCAAGCCCAGCGATTAATTTTATGACTATTATTCTAAATTCAGTTTCTGTTATATTGTTTAAATCATTTTTCATCAGTTCGTTAACTGTTGTTATTTCCTGGACATTTTTCTGAGGGGAATTCTTCCATTTTGTCCTTTTGGATAGTCCCTGGAGTGGTGCAGGACTGCGGGGCACTTCCCCTGTGCTGTCTTGAATAACTTGCATTGGTGGGCGGGGCACAGTCAGATCTGATGTCTGCCCCCAGCCCACCGCTGGGGCCACAGTGAGACTGGTGTGTGCCTTCTCTTCCCCTCTCCTAGGGGTGGGATTCACTGTGGTGTGGCGTGGCCCACCTGGGCTACTTGCACACTGCCGGGCTTGTGGTGCTGGGGATCTGGCGTATTAGCTGGGGTGGATTGGCTAGGTTCACAGGGGCGGGAGGGGCAGGCTCATCTCGCTTTTCCTTCAGTGATCTGCTTTGGGAGGGGCCCTGTGGCACCAGGAGGGAGTCAGACCCGCTGGAGGGATGGATCCGCAGAAGCACAGCTTTGGGTGTTTGCGCGGTGGAAGCAAGTTCCCTGGCAGGAACCGGTTCCCTTTGGGATTTTGGCTGGGGATGGGCGAGGGAGATGGCGCTGGCAAGCGCCCTTGTTCCCCGCCAAGCTGAGCTCTGTCGTCAGGGCTCAACAACTCTCCCTCCCATTGTCCTCCAGCCCTCCTGTTCTCCCAGCAGAGCTGTTAGCTTATAACCTTCCAGATGTCAAGTCCCGCTTGCTGTCGGAACACACTCCTTCTGGCCCCTCCGCTTTTGCAAGCCAAACTTGGGGGCTCTGCTTGGCTGGCGGGCCGCCCCTCTGCCCCGGCTCCCTCCCGCCAGTCCATGGAGCGCACACTGCCTCTCTGCCCTTCCTACCCTCTTCTGTGGGCCTCTCATCTGCGCTTGGCTCCAGAGACTCCGTTCTGCTAGTCTTCTGGCGGTTTTCTGGGTTATTTAGGCAGGTGTAAGTGGAATCTAAGTGATCAGCAGGACGCTTGGTGAGCCCAGCCTCCTCCTACGCCGCCATCTTCCCAGGATCCTCATGTTGTTACTTTTTAATGAGTCACTGATTTCTCTAATTCTTAAATCGTGCTTTTTTGCCTTAGTCTCCCTCTTTTTTTCTGCTTCATTGTTCTCTATAAGTTTGTCTTCTGTATTGGTGATTCACTCCTCTGCCTCATTCATCCTTGCCACTGTGGCATCCATTCGAGATTGCAGCTCAGTTATAGCATTTTTTATTTCATCCTAACTAGCTTTTATCTCCTCAGAAAGGTATTCTAATCTGTTTTCAACCCCAGCAGTATTGTTATGATCATGATTCTAAATTCTGGCTCAGGCATCTTGCTTGTATCTGAATTGGTTAAGTCCCTGGCTGTCATTTCTTCCTGTTCTTTCTTTTGGGGTGATTTCCTTTGTTTCATCATTTTGAAGGAGAAAAAGAAATTATAAGGTAAAAAAATTAAAATTAAAAAATTAAAAAATTAAAAACAACACAAAAAATCAAATAAAGGGTGCTAGATCCTAGGTGTGGTCTGGTCTGGTTGTTGAAAGAAGCTTGATAGATTAGAGAAAAAAGGGAAAAAAAGGAAAATGTTTGAAAATTTGAAAAAAATGAATACAATGAAATAGAATAAAATGAAATTATGGAATTAAAAACTAGAACTTGACAAATTTGCAAAAAAGCAAAAAATGTAGTAGAAAATATTAAAGAACAATATTTTAATAGACATGGAAAATAAAAATAAATTTTTTCTCTTTTGTAGTCAAGAATAAGAAAAGAAAAAAATTGAATAGATACACTGCAAACAGACTGGAGTATGATTGAAATTACATCCGTTCCCCAGAAGTCGAACGATGAAGTACTTTATAGCCTCTAAACTAAGCAGGCAGAGAGACTTGCGTTGTTTCTGAACAGCAAGGTTGGCCCAGTTGGGCGGGGCTTAGTGTAATGGCTCCGTTCTCCACTAGATGGCGCTGCTTAGCTTACTGGGGTAGATTGCTGTGGCGCGTGTAGGCCTGTATGCGCCTGCAAGGGAGGGGTGAAAATGGTGTCACCCCATACCTAGTCTCTGGAATCAAAACTCTGTACTCTCCCCAACTGACAAGTCAAGCACCTGTCCTTTGTCTCTGGCTTCCATCCACTCCCTGCTTTTATGCTGTCCATGACCAAGCCATCAAGCTGCCAGGCGGCACCTCTTTCCTGAGTTTTATCTCACTTCTATGGGACTGTGGCTTTGACCCGCTCAGACCTTCTCGGGTAGGGTCTCGCTTAGCAATGGCCAGGTGCTGGCCATCCCCAGGAATGTTCAGGATACTGCGCTGCTGCAGATGCCCAGAGACTGTGGGTGGGTGCCAGCCTGCCCCCCCCAAATTTCACTTGATTGTATAGCAGCAGCATTTCAGGGATTATGGAAAATCACAACACACATCGGGGGCCAGGATTCCCCTTTAACGTCCTTGTAACAGCACCAGCGAATGTGGTTTTTCTCTGGAGTCCACTGGGACCTTTGCCTGTGGGGAGGCCACACAGCCTCTACCAAATGTCCTCCCAGCAGGGGAACTGCCTCTCCTTGTGTGGCCCAAGGACCCTGAGGACTTTGCTAAATGCTCCTGGGGATTTGCCCTTCCCACCAGAGCACCGCCAGGTATAGAGCTACAGAGTTTCAGACTCTGCGCTCCCCGTGTTTATAGAGTCTTAATGGAATTTAAACCCTCTCCTTTCTCCTTTCTCCTTTTTTTTGTTCAGTCCTTGTGTACTATTTCTTTTCTCTCCAGCTGCTTTTGGGCAGGGGGGATGCGTTCCATACTCTCCCCACCACCCCCCCCATCTCCATCCTCTCTCCACAAGCAAAACCAGCTCCCTGCCCTCCGCAGCTTTCTCCCCAGGTTCACCTCTCCATGCCTCCTACCTGCCAAGTTCTCCAGTTCAGGTTGTGCAGATTGTTGTGTTAATCCTCAAATCAGTTTTCTAGGTGCTCAGGATGGTTTAGTGTTGATCTGGCTGTATTTCAGGGATGAGAGATGCAAAAAAACTTCCATGCTGTTCCACCATCTTGGCCCTTCAATTTTTCTTCATTTTAAAAAAGAACCTCATATAATCAAAGCTTTTTGGATACCCCAGAGTAAGTGAGGATGTGGTCCTACTTTGGCGACTCTGGAGTCCTTCCAAAAGATGAATAGAATTTGAGTTCAATTTGGTCTTTTTTTTTTTTTAAAGGAAATTAGCTTACTTATTCTTTAGTTCTTACAGTGTAAGCAACTATAGAAACGTATGCATTTGGAAACTCTCCTGAACATACTTCAGCATCCCTGGCTTTGGCAGATTTTAGCTTCATGAAATTCATGGTTATTCTCAAGCTATTCATTAATTTCTAGGATATATGTTACCAATTTTAGTGAAAGTCAACATCTGCTTAATTAGGAGCTGATAATTTAATTTGTCGATTGCCCATTTGAATTTCTATGGGGCTCTGAGAGTACTTTAAGATTGTGGGTATATGTAAATTACATACCGATTTCATAACAGAGAATTTCTTGCCAGTTAAAAAATATCTATGAGGATATTGAGTGGAGCCTTGGGCACGTGGCATAACAAATTTATCAACTTGCAGTGAGAACTCAAAAGTCATTATGAAGGAGAATTAATTGAGGACCGTCATTCATTCATTTATTCAAAAATGTTGATAAATACCTTCCTTTTACCATGCATGAGCCAGCTTCTAGGAATACAATAAAGAAGATACAGTTTCTTCTTTGATGGGTCATAGAATCTAGTGAGAAGAGCAATTCACAAACTAACAAATCCAATCCTAAGTAATAGTTAGAAGAAGGGGGAAGTACAGAGTTCTGTGGAACCACAAAGGACAGCATTGATCCCTCAAGGAAGGATCCCACCTTGAGGATCAAGGAATACCAGCTGGAGGTGGGGGTGATAGTTGTGTGTGTATAGGAGAAGGGGTGGTTTGTTGTGGTGAAGAGTGGGGAAAATGATGAACAATAGCTTGTTCAAGGCACATCCTAATCCCATTTTTTAACTTTCTGCTTGGATGCTGGAGACTTACTTAAATATATGAGGAAGCAAGCATGCACATGCTGCATTTTCCTCATAGGAATTAGACAAGGAGGTTCTTAAGGTAGAAACTATGTATGACTTTTTCATGTCACCAGTATAGAGTCAAGACTATAGTAGACATTTGTCTGTAGTGGGAATAAAATGGGAAAGGGAGAAGTTGTGGGAGGGCGGAGCTCATGCTTACTGAGCTCATAAAATCCTAGGTTCTCTCCGTATGTTATCCCACCAGATAATCTCAACATCCCTATGATATATGTCTTATCTCTTTTACTGATTGCTTTTAAAGAATGAACTTCAAGGGGTGCCTGGGTGGCTCAGTCAGTTAAGCGTCTGACTTTGGCTCAGGTCATGATCTAGTGGTTTGTGAGTTTGAGCCCAGCCTGGAGCCTGCTTCAGATCTGTATCTTCCTCGTTCCCTGTCCCTCCCCCACTCACACTCTGTCTCTCTTTCTCTCAAAAATAAATAAACATTAAAGAGTGAACTTCAAACTGCATTCTATGCCCGTGGTGTGACAAAGGCCAGAGGGAGAGGATGAAACATCTATCAGTAGCTTTCTGCACTAGTCCGCTATTAGTGACTAATCAAAGCATAACCCCCAAAGATATACAGTTAAGTGTATATCTTGCCCACAGTAAATATTGGCTGTGGATTGGCTGGAGGTCCACTCCACATGTTCATTAGGCGACCTAGGCTGATAGGGTCAGACCATTTTTAGGCAGAGGGAAGAATAATGGTAGAACATCACAATGGCTTTTAACGATTTTATTCAATTATAGGATAATTTATTCCATTTGCTAAAATAAGTCATATGGCTTAGTATACTTTCTCCAAGGAGGGATACCAGGAGGGGCTCTGTAGAGATGGGCCTACTAGTGACAAAATATTGTAAACAAATTATTCAACTGGCAACAGTTTCTGGCGGTGCTTTTGTATGAAGGTATTTTCTCTTTAAAATATTTACTTGACTCTATTTGCTAATGGTGTTTACCAACCTCGGGATATAGGGAACAAAGTAATGAATCTAAGTTGATTAACTTAATTGATTAGAATATGTCATCAGTGTCCAAACTTTATAAGCACAGTGGGCCTTGCACTAAGAAAAAGCTTTATTCTCTGGGCATACACTGGCTATTTCTCCATGTTGGACACGTTAATATTTGTTCCCATAAGGGAATAAGTAAGACAGACTAGGTGGATTAGGATAAACCTATCATGGAACTAAACTTCAGGCTCTAATGATATTGACTCATGACCAATATGCTTCTTCACTGAAAGTGATCCTGAGAAGCCAGCTCACTCAGTGAAGAGTAGAAATAACACATTTTCAATAAATATTTCTTAAACACCTCCAGCCTAGAAGTTTGAAAGATATATACCTGATCCCTGCTCTCAAGGAACTTCAAAGTCAAGGTAGGAGAAGGCACTTACACGGATTACTACATGAAAGAGCTGAAGGAGTAGAGAAGCTTCTGTGAAGGGATTGGGGCTAAGCTGAATTTGGAAATCCTGTGTAGAGTATTACTAGGCTCTCTCAATGTATGGCTAATCTTTCTGCTTCTGTGCCTGTCTTCCTGCCCTCAGGGAAAAGGAGCTCAGCAGTAAATACTTTGCCTAGGGAGATACATGTGGCTGAGCTGAGATTTGGACTGAGGATTAGCTCTAAAGATACTACAGTGTGTTCCAGAGATGGGGTGATGAAGTGCTGAGGGAAAGGGAGAGAAAGCTTGGTTATGGGAATCAGTTGGCTGTGGGACTCAGGCTCACCAAAGCAGGGTATTCCTGTGGGAGTATTTCTCAGTGAGGGTGTGTGTGTGTGTGTGTGTGTGTGTGTTTGTGTGTGTGTGCGTGTGGTGGTTGGGGGATTGGAATGGATCAATCATAGAATGCCTTAAGATATGTTTATTGTGATTTATTTTTATTGGTAATAATACTTTGCGTAAAGATTTACAACTTTTAAAGCACTTTCGCTATCTCCACAAAAACCCAAAATTTCAAATCATTTTAAAAAAAGAAACAGAATTTATAATACCACCTATGAGATGATAATAATTCCTTAACTTTATATATATTTACTTACTTATTTTTATTTTTATTTTTATTTTATTTTATTTTTTTTTAATTTTTTTTTATTTTTTAATATATGAAATTTACTGTCAAATTGGTTTCCATACAACACCCAGTGCTCATCCCAAAAGGTGCCCTCCTCGATACCCATCACCCACCCTGCCCTCCCTCCCACCCCCCATCAACCCTCAGTTTGTTCTCAGTTTTTAACAGTCTCTTATGCTTTGGCTCTCTTCCACTCTAACCTCTTTTTTTTTTTTTTTCCTTCCCCTCCCCCATGGGTTTCTGTTACGTTTCTCAGGATCCACATAAGAGTGAAACCATATGGTATCTGTCTTTCTCTGTATGGCTTATTTCACTTAGCATAACACTCTCCAGTTCCATCCATGTTGCTACAAAAGGCCATATTTCATTTTTTCTCATTGCCACGTAGTATTCCATTGTGTATATAAACCACAATTTCTTTATCCATTCATCAGTTGATGGACATTTAGGCTCTTTCCATAATTTGGCTATTGTTGAGAGTGCCGCTATAAACATTGGGGTACAGGTGCCCCTATGCATCAGTACTCCTGTATCCCTTGGATAAATTCCTAGCAGTGCTATTGCTGGGTCATAGGGTAGGTCTATTTTTAATTTTCTGAGGAACCTCCACACTGCTTTCCAGAGCGGCTGCACCAATTTGCATTCCCACCAACAGTGCAAGAGGGTTCCTGTTTCTCCACATCCTCTCCAGCATCTATAGTCTCCTGATTTCTTCATTTTGGCCACTCTGACTGGCGTGAGGTGGTATCTGAGTGTGGTTTTGATTTGTATTTCCCTGACGAGGAGCGACGTTGAGCATCTTTTCATGTGCCTGTTGGCCATCCGGATGTCTTCTTTAGAGAAGTGTCTATTCATGTTTTCTGCCCATTTCTTCACTGGGTTATTTGTTTTTCGGGTGTGGAGTTTGATGAGCTCTTTATAGATTTTGGATACTAGCCCTTTGTCCGATGTGTCATTTGCAAATATCTTTTCCCATTCCGTTGGTTGCCTTTTAGTTTTGTTGGTTGTTTCCTTTGCCGTGCAGAAGCTTTTTATCTTCATAAGGTCCCAGTAATTCACTTTTGCTTTTAATTCCCTTGCCTTTGGGGATGTGCCGAGTAAGAGATTGCTACGGCTGAGGTCAGAGAGGTCTTTTCCTGCTTTCTCCTCTAAGGTTTTGATGGTTTCCTGTCTCACATTCAGGTCCTTTATCCATTTTGAGTTTATTTTTGTGAATGGTGTGAGAAAGTGGTCTAGTTTCAACCTTCTGCATGTTGCTGTCCAGTTCTCCCAGCACCATTTGTTAAAGAGACTGTCTTTTTTCCATTGGATGTTCTTTCCTGCTTTGTCAAAGATGAGTTGGCCATACGTTTGTGGGTCTAGTTCTGGGGTTTCTATTCTATTCCATTGGTCTATGTGTCTGTTTTTATGCCAATACCATGCTGTCTTGATGATGACAGCTTTGTAGTAGAGGCTAAAGTCTGGGATTGTGATGCCTCCTGCTTTGGTCTTCTTCTTCAAAATGACTTTGGCTATTCGGGGCCTTTTGTGGTTCCATATGAATTTTAGGATTGCTTGTTCTAGTTTCGAGAATAATGCTGGTGCAATTTTGATTGGGATTGCATTGAATGTGTAGATAGCTTTGGGTAGTATTGACATTTTGACAATATTTATTCTTCCAATCCATGAGCAGGGAATGTCTTTCCATTTCTTTATATCTTCTTCAATTACCTGCATAAGCTTTCTATAGTTTTCAGCATACAGATCTTTTACATCTTTGGTTAGATTTATTCCTAGGTATTTTATGCTTCTTGGTGCAATTGTGAATGGGATCAGTTTCTTCATTTGTCTTTCTGTTGCTTCATTGTTAGTGTATAAGAATGCAACTGATTTCTGCACATTGATTTTGTATCCTGCAACTTTGCTGAATTCATGTATCAGTTCTAGCAGACTTTTGGTGGAGTCTATCGGATTTTCCATGTATAATATCATGTCATCTGCAAAAAGCGAAAGCTTGACTTCGTCTTTGCCAATTTTGATGCCTTTGATTTCCTTTTGTTGTCTGATTGCTGATGCTAGAACTTCCAGCACTATATTAAACAACAGCGGTGAGAGTGGGCATCCCTGTCGTGTTCCTGATCTCAGGGAAAAAGCTCTCAGTTTTTCCCCGTTGAGGATGATGTTAGCTGTGGGCTTTTCATAAATGGCCTTTATGATGTTTAAGTATGTTCCTTCTATCCCGACTTTCTCAAGGGTTTTTATTAAGAAAGGGTGCTGGATTTTGTCAAAGGCCTTTTCTGCATCGATTGACAGGATCATATGGTTCTTCTCTTTTTTTTTGTTAATGTGATGTATCACGTTGATCGATTTGCGAATGTTGAACCAGCCCTGCATCCCAGGAATGAATCCCACTTGATCATGGTGAATAATTCTTTTTATATGCTGTTGAATTCGATTTGCTAGTATCTTATTGAGAATTTTTGCATCCATATTCATCAGAGATATTGGCCTGTAGTTCTCTTTTTTTACTGGGTCTCTGTCTGGTTTAGGAATCAAAGTAATACTGGCTTCATAGAATGAGTCTGGAAGTTTTCCTTCCCTTTCTATTTCTTGGAATAGCTTGAGAAGTATAGTTTTACTTCTACTTTAAACGTCTGGTAGAACTCCCCTGGAAAGCCATCTGGTCCTGGACTCTTATTTGTTGGGAGATTTTTGATAACCGATTCAATTTCTTTGCTGGTTATGGGTCTGTTCAAGCTTTCTATTTCCTCCTGATTGAGTTTTGGAAGAGTGTGGGTGTTTAGGAATTTGTCCATTTCTTCCAGGTTGTCCAATTTGTTGGCATATAATTTTTCATAGTATTCCCTGATAATTGTTTGTATCTCTGAGGGATTGGTTGTAATAATTCCATTTTCATTCATGATTTTATCTATTTGGGTCATCTCCCTTTTCTTTTTGAGAAGCCTGGCTAGAGGTTTGTCAATTTTGTTTATTTTTTCAAAAAACCAACTCTTGGTTTCGTTGATCTGCTCTACCGTTTTTTTAGATTCTATATTGTTTATTTCTGCTCTGATCTTTATTATTTCTCTTCTTCTGCTGGGTTTAGGCTGCCTTTGCTGTTCTGCTTCTATTTCCTTTAGGTGTGCTGTTAGATTTTGTATTTGGGATTTTTCTTGTTTCTTGAGATAGGCCTGGATTGCAATGTATTTTCCTCTCAGGACTGCCTTTGCTGCGTCCCAAAGCGTTTGGATTGTTGTATTTTCATTTTCGTTTGTTTCCATATATTTTTTAATTTCTTCTCTAATTGCCTGGTTGACCCACTCATTCGTTAGT
>NW_026059335.1:0-10277 GCF_023721935.1 Panthera uncia | reverse complement strand
AGAGGCTCAAGTCTGGGATTGTGATGCCTCCTGCTTTGGTCTTCTTCCTCAAAATTATTTTGGCTTTCAGGGTCTTTTGTGGTTCCATACAAATTTTAGGATTGCTTGTTCTAGCTTCGAGAAGAATGCTGGTGCAATTTTGATTGGGATTGCATTGAATGTGTAGATAGCTTTGGGTAGTATTGATTTTAACAGTATTTATTCTTCCAATCCATGAGTATGGAATGTTTTCCATTTTTTTAATATCTTCTTCAATTTCCTTCATAAGCTTTCTATAGGCTTCAGCATATAGATCTTTTACATCTTTGGTTAGGTTTATTCCTAGGTATTTTATGATTCTTGGTGCAACTGTGAATGGCATCAGTTTGTCTTTCTGTTGCTTCATTATTAGTGTTTCAGAATTCAACTGATTTCTGTACATTAATTTTGTATCCTGCAACTTTGCTGAATTCATGTATCAGTTCTAGCAGACTTTTGGTGGAGTCTATCGGGTTTTCCATGTATAATATCAGGCTATCTGCAAAAAGTGAAAGCTTGACTTCATCTTTGCCAATTTTGATGCCTTTGATTTCCTTTTGTTGTCTGACTGCTGATGCTAGAACTTCCAACACTATGTTAAACAATAGCAGTGAGACTGGACATCCCTGTCATGTTCCTTATCTCAGGGAGAAAGCTCTCAGTTTTTCCCCATTATGATGTTAGCTGTGGGCTTTTCATAAATGGCTTTTATGATGTTTAAGTATGTTCCTCCTATCCCGACTTTCTCGAGGGTTTTTATTAAGAAAGAATGCTGAATTTTGTCAAATGTTTTTTCTGCATCAATTGACAGGATCATATGGTTCTTTTTTTTTTTATTAATGTGATGTATCACATTGATTGATTTGCAAATGTTGAACCAGCCCTGCAGCCCAGGAATGAATCCCACTTGATCATGGTGAATAATTCTTTTTATATGCTGTTGAATTCAATTTGCTAGTATCTTATTGAGAATTTATGCATCCATCTTCATCAGGTATATTGGCCTGTAGTTCTCTCTCTTTGCTGGGTCTCTGTCTGGTTTAGGAATCAAAGTAATGCTGGCTTTATAGAATGAATCTGAAAGTTTTCCTTCCTCTTCTATTTTTTTTTTTTTTTTTTTTGAACAGCTTGAGAAGGATATGTATTATCTCTGCTTTAAATGTCTGGTAGAATTCCCCAGGGAAGCCATCTGGTCCTGGACTCTTACTTGTTGGGAGATTTTTGATAACGGTTTCAATTTTGTTGCTGGTTATGGGTCTGTTCAAGTTTTCCATTTCTTCCTGTTTGAGGTTTGGAAGTATACGGGTGCTTAGGAATTTGTCCATTTCTTCCAGGTTGTCCAGTTTGTTGGCATATAATTTTTCATAGTATTCCCTGATAGTTGCTTCTATTTCTGAGGGATTGGTTGTAATAATTCCATTTTCATTCATGATTTACCTATTTGGGTCATCTCCCTTTTCTTTTTGAGAAGCCTGGCTAAAGGTTTATCAATTTTATTTTTTCAAAAAACCAACTCTTGGTTTCACTGATCTGCTTTGTTTTTTGAGATTCTATATTGTTTATTTCTGCTCTTATCTTTATTATTCCTCTCTTCTACTGAGTTTGGGGTGTCTTTGGTGTTCTGCTTCTATTTCCTTTAGATGTGCTGTTAGATTTTGTATTTGGGAATTTTCTTGTTTCTTGAGATAGACCTGGATTGCAATGTATTTTCCTCTCACGACTGCCTTCACTGCATCCCAAAGTGTTTGGGTTGTTCTATTTTCATTTTCATTTGTTTCCATATATTTTTTAATTTCTTCTCTACTTGCCTGGTTGACCCATTCATTCCTTAGTAGGGTGTTCTTTAACCTCCGTTCTTTTGGAGGTTTTCCAGACTTTTTCCTGTGGCTGATTTCAAGTTTCATAGCATTGTGGTCTGAAAGTGTGCATGGTATGATCTCAATTCTTGTATACTTATGAAGGGCTGTTTTGTGACCCACTAGGTGATCTATCTTGGAGAATGTTCCATGTGTACTTGAGAAGAAAGTGTATTCTGTTGCTTTGGGATGCAAAGTTCTAAGTATATCTGTCAAGTCCATCTGATCCAATGTATCATTCAGGGCCCTTGTTTCTTTTTTTTTTTTTTAATGTTTATTTATTTTTGAGACAGAGAGAGACCGAGCATGAACGGGGGAGGGTCAGAGAGAGAGGGAGACACAGAATCTGAAGCAGGCTCCAGGCTCTGAGCTGTCAGCACAGAGCCTGATGCGGGGCTGGAACCCACGAAACGTGAGATCATGACCTCATGCCCACATGAGCCAAAGTCAGACGTTCAACCAACTGAGCCACCCAGGTGCTCCATGAAAACAAGTTTCTAATTGAACTTCCCATTTTATATTGCAGTAAACTAGGGCGAAAGTTGCTGCTCGGTGTGTTGGCAAAGCATGCAACCAACCATAAGAAAGACAATGTGGAAGTTGCTAGAAGCAATGGGAGACCAAAACTTCTTAGGCATTGCCAGTAACCATCCATTAGCAGGACAAATTGTTGGGCTCAAGCACAGAATGCTTTAATTATACCTTGTATAGCAAGAACAGCCTTGCTTTGGGTTCCATGTAAAAGGAAAACAGACCAGTTTTCTTGGTTTTCCAGGAAAACAACCAGTCCATGTTGGTTTTCTAAATGGAAGTAAAAAGAACATGGACACTTCTCTACATTCAGTCCCTTAGCCTTGGCCACTGCAATTAGAGTAAGTTCAATGAGGCGGGAGCTCTCCCAGTGAAAAGATGGTGCAGGTTTGAACTACATGTCCTTTTGTTAATTTTAGCAGGAACATATTTCCATTAATGGGAAATGTTTTATACTCATGATATGTGCATGGTTAAAATTCAGTCCTAACTCTGCCTTGTCCTTTTTCTGAATGGGTCAATGTGTCAGTTATTCCTCCCAATGCCTTCTGGGTTTGGGAAGTGTTCAAACTACCTTTCCTTCCTGCTGCAATTAAATTTTGCAATGAACACATGTAAGGACCTGCCTAGAAATTCTAAGATTTTCTATTTTCTCTTGTCCTCTCCTGACCTGCAAGTCCTAATGATACCTTGGGCATCTCTTGAGCTTTCATTCCCAGTATGTCTCCTTCTCTGGAGATGAATGGAAGGCTTCTCATTCTGCTTCCAAACCTGGGGGCTGGAAAAAATCCCCAATGTCAAACTCCTAAAAGAGACAGACATTCCAAGAAACATGGGCTCACTTTTCTTCCAGGTCTTCCAAGGGTCTCCTTTCAAATAAAAAAAAAAAAAAAAAAGGATACTCTAAAAAATACTCTATGACTTCCAGGTGAAGGACAAAAATAAGAGGAAGTGATATATTAACACTCTTGATCCTTTAGCCTAACATACACAATCCTTTTGACATTAAAAATATAAAATACTTCATTCTGGGGCACCTGGGTGGCTCACTCATTTAAGAGTCAAACTTCGGATCAGGTCATGCTCTCACAGTCTGTGATTTCAAGCCCTGCATCAGGCTCTCTGCTGACAGCTCAGAGCCTGGAGCCTGCTTCAGATTCTGTGTCTCCCTCTCTCTCTCTGCCCCTCCCCTGCTCTCATTCTGTCTGTCTCTCTCTCTCAAAAATATACAAACATTAAAAAAAAAAAAAAGACAGGGGTACCTGGGTGGCTCAGTCGGTTAGGCATCTGACTTCAGCTCAGGTCATGATCTCACAGCTCATGAGTTCGAGCCCCGCATCCAGCTCTGTGCTAACAGCTCAAAACCTGGAGTCTGCCTCAGATTCTGTGTCTCCCTGTCTCTCTCTACCCCTTCCCCGCTCATGTTCTGTCTCTGTCTCAAAAATAAATGCACATTAAAAAAATTTTTTAAGGTTAAAAAAATACTTTATTCTGTTCCTTGTCTCTGGGATACATATCTATTTTAACAATAGTGTGTTGCTTTCTTATCCCCTGTCTAGCTTATTTCTCCTTATATACCACTGCTATCATCATATCATAAATTTCACTTATGCATCTTTTCTGTGTTTCCCACTAAGTTGTAAGCCCTGTAAAGGTGCAGATTTTTATCTGCTTTGATCAGAGCTGTACACTCAGTACCAAGAACAAAGAAAGGTATGGCACATAATATTCTCTGAATAAATATTTGCTGAATGAATTTCATGATGTTGACCATGAATGTGATATCAAGTAACCAGTAATCACCTGCTGCAGTTTAGAGATCACCAGAGGTGTGTGAGACCTCTGGTGTCAGCTTGAGGCATGCACTTCTTAGATCCAGATAAGAGTGGATCCAACATGGTTTAGAAGGTCCTATCATCACTTCTTCTAGCTCCTAGGGAGAGGAAGGGCATATTCTCATGGTTGCCCCTTACTCTAAACTCTGGCTTCTACGTTGGTATTTACATGGCTCCATTCTAAGCCACAAGGATCTAGGTTTTGCATAATTTTAGTCACTCACAAAGTCATGAAACACAAACAACCTTAAGATAAATTTTGAAGATACCTGCTCTGAAAAAATCCTTTCTAATTTTCCCTGATGTCAGAAAATTCTCCAATTTGCCCTTTTCCTCTCTGCTTCCTGATCCCAAATGCAGCTCTTTTGCATCCTTAGAGTTCACCTTTGTATGCTATGCCCTTGACTCTGAATCTGTTGCCTCCATGAAGGCACCTTCTCCATCAGGCAATTAATTTAAACATTTTCATTAAAAAAAGTAGTCCTTCCCTAACAGGAATTTTCACTGGCTAAGATAATAGTTTTGGTCAGCCTGCTACAAGCTAATGGCAGAAAGAGCAGAGAACAGCATTCCTGGGATTAGTTAGGACATAAATAGGGAGGAGAATTAAAGTCAGGGTACAGGGCTTAAGAGGTTAGTGGATAAGACATGTATGGAATTGTTTATACTTTCTATGGTGCGCAGTACCCTAGCGTTGCTCAGGAATCTATGTTGAGCATCCTACCCAAGGCTTGACTACCTTTTTCTCTACAACATTTTTCAATTTTGGTTTCTTGGGTTCCAAATTAACACCTGATGAAACAACAGTAAATAATTATTTTACGGATGGAAATTTCAGACACAACAGATGTGTATTGGGTACTTTTCCTTCCTAAGGAAGATTTCTCAAAGAATGGCTTTTGGGGTCTAATAAAAGAAACTACATAAAAGTTGATGAAACCCCTTTAAAGAAGTCTAAATCCTACGTCATGCAAGTAGATTATATTAGTAAATAATCCCAGAGAATAGAAGTAGAGGATTGAGGAGAGTAAAATAGAGAAGATGAGAGCCAGTGGAACCATACAGAAGTTACACAGAATGTACTCAAGAACAGGGAATGGGAAGATATAAGCACTGGTTTCCATCTTTCCATTGGTCAAGTATTACCCCATGGGATATTAACTCCCTTCCATTCCAGGTAGGAAAGGAAGAGAAATTGATAGCCATAGGTAAAATAAAGTTCTGCCATTTACACCTCTGTGAAGCATACAGCAATGACAATGACTGCAATAAAATATGGGCTAAGGAAATATGAATCAAGGCACAAGAGGCATCCTATACAAAGGGAAAATCTAATGGTAAATAAATATATAAATACTAAAAGAAAAAAAATGCTGAACTTCCAGTTCCAGTAATGGTAGATCAGATTTACATAAACCTTCTGCTGAAGATCACTAAAAACTTAGCTGAATTACCAAAACAAGCAAATAAAGATGTCTTAAAAACATCAAAGACCTCAGAAAATAGGGGGGGGGGGAAATGCCCGTCCAATATTTGGAGAAGACAAAACCTAGTGATATAAGTACAGTTAATCAAACCTCCCTGTCTTGAGCACAATTGTTTTGATTTTAAGAAAACAGTCAATTCAAACTAAGATGAACTTTTCACAGTCACATAGGGATGGGGAAGAAATCAAAGCATAGACTCTACCAAGTGGTGGGAAGCCTGGAAAATCACCTCCTTCTCAAGCAAAGACACATGAGTTCTGTTCTCTCCAATTGTAAGATATTTATTATAATAGTAACAGGACATAACACAGAGTAATAATGGTCCTCCTTTGAGTAGTTCCTTTTATCTGGTGTTTTAGGGTACCTCAGGCCTTAAGTGAATTAAGGTTTTCTGGGGTGGACAGACTTTCAGGGTTCTCCCTTCCTTCCTCTTTCCCTTCTTTCCTTTTTATGCACAAGTCATCATTCTAGGACTCAAAACATTCCTGTAAATAATATTTTAAATAACCATCCACCATTCAAAAATAAACTACTAGAAAAGAAGGAAAAAAGACTCATTAAGCAAGCAGATATGACATATAATAGAAACAGGTCCACAGGTACAGGTTAATATCCCAGATGAACACAGATGCAGAAATCAAAAATCCTCAAAATATTAGCAAAAATATCAATCAGCAAACCAAATTCAACAATACATTAAAAATATCATACACCATGATCAAGTGGGATTTATTCCAGAGATGCAAGGTGGTTCAGTATTCATAATTCAGTTTGATACATCACATTAATAAAAATAAAAAATAAAAATAAATGAAAAATTAAAAAAAGATAAAAAGTCTCAAAGTGGGTTCAGATGGAATATGGCTCAAAGTAATAAAGAATTTGTATGAAAAACCCACAGTTAACATCATGCTCAATGGTAAAAAACTAAAGGCTTTTCTTCTAAGATCAGGAACAAGACAAGGATATCCACTCTTCCCATATTTATTCAACATAATACTGGGAGTCCTAACTAACAATTGGACAAGAAAAGTAATAAAATGCACCCAAATTTGTAAGGAAGAAGTAAAATGGTGACTATTTGCAGATGACATGATACTATTTATACAAAACCCTAGAGACTCCATCAAAAACTATTAGAAACAAATGAATTCAGTCAAGTTGCAGGATACAAAATTAATATACAGAAATCTGTTGCATTGCTACATATTAATAATTCTAATATTCTAATAATGAAGTAGAAGAAAGAGAAGAAAACAATCCCATTTGAGCCAGGGTGGCTTAGTTGGTTAAGCATCCAACCTTAGCTCAGGTCATGATCTCATGGCTCATGGGTTCGAGACCTGTGTCAGGCTCTATGCTGACAGCTCAGTGCCAGGAGCCTGCTTTGGATTCTGTGTCTCCCTCATTCTCTCTGCCCCCTCCCCCACTCATGCCTCTTAAAAACAAATGTCTCTGTCTCTCAAAAATAAATGTTAAGAAAAATTTAAAAAAAAGGATCCCATTTATAATTGCACTAAAAACAATAAAATTTCTAGGAAAGTTTAAGAAGGTGGAAAGACCTGTACTCTGTAAACTATAAGATATTGATGAAATAAACTGAAGATGACACAAACAAAAAGATTTACCATGCTCATGGACTAAAACAATTAATATCGTTAAAATGTCCATACTACTCTAAGCAATCTATAGGCTTGGTGCAATCCCTATCAAAATACTAATAGCATTTAATAGAACTAGAGGGAACGAACCTAAAATTTGTAAGCAACCACAAAAGACCTCAAAAAGTCAAAGCAATCTGGGAAAAAAAGAAAGCTGGAGGTATCACAAGTCCAGATTTCAATATATACTACAAAGCTATAGTAATCAAAACAGTATGGTACTGGCAGAAGAAAAAAACATACAGATCAATGTAACAGGATACAGCCCAGAAATAAACCTATGCATATGTGGTCAAGTAATCTACAACAAAGAAGATGAGAATATATAATGAAGACAGTCTTTTCAATAAATGGTGTTGGGAAAACTAGATTACTACCTGCAAAAGAATGAAAATAGACTACCTACACTATAGGCAAAAATAAACTCAAAATAGATTAAAGACCTAAATGTGAAATCCAAAATCATAAAACTTCCTAAAAGAAAACATAGTAATCTGTTGGACATCAGCCATAGAAACTTATTTATAGGTATATCTTCTCAGGCAAGGGAAACAAAAACAATAGCAAACTGTTAGGACTACCCCAAAATAAAAAGTTTTTATATAGCAAAGGAAACCATCAAAAACAAAGATAGGAGAATGTGAGCAAATGATACAACCAATAAGCGGTTGAAATCCAAAATGTATAAAGAATTTATACAACTTAACACCAGAAAAACAAACAATCCGATTAAAAAAATGGGCATAGGACCCAAATACACATTTTTCCAAAGACAACCTACAGATGGCCCAAAGATACGTGAAAAGATGCTCAACATCTCTAATCATCAGGGAAATGCAAATCAAAACCACAATGAAATACCACCTCATTCTACTGAGAATGACTAGTATTAAAAAGTCAAGTGTTGGTGAGGATGCAGAGAAAGGGAACTCCAGTGCACTATTGGTAGAAATGTAAATTGGCGCAACCATTATGGATAACAGTGTAGAGGTTCCTCAAAAAGTGAAAAACAGAAATACTGTGTCTTCCAGTAATTCCACTGCTGGGTATTTACCCAAAGAAAATGAAAAATACTACTTTGAAAATAAACCTCTATGTTATTGCAGTATTACTTACAATGGCCCAGATATGGAAGCCACCCAAGTGTCCTTTAATGGATGGATAAAGATGTGATGTGTATGTGTACACACACACACACACGAATATTACTCAGTCATAAAAAAGAATGAAATCTTGTCATTTGCAACAACATGGATGAACCTAGAAGGTATTATGCTAAGTTACGTAAGTACAACAAAGACAAATACCATATAATTTCACCTATATATGGCATCTAAAAAACAAAACAAAAAGCCAAACAGACTCTTAAATACAAAAAACAAACTGGTAATTGCCAGAGGGGAGGTAGATGGGGGATGGGCATATGATAGTTTAACTTTTTATTGTAAAATCATTGTTTTTTCCCCCTAATTCCAAGTTTTTAATGAAGACAAAAATAAATAGGTCACAGAAGTATGACAAAGAGCTACTGTTTCTTTGGAAACTTGTGTGAACACTGGCCTTGCATTTCAACTAAAACACATAAACAAAATAACTTTTAGGACATCTAGGTATCACAGTTAATGGCAAATCTTACCCATCCAAAAATATCAGTTGTTTGCAGACAGCAGAAAGAAAATATCCTATTACCCTGGGATATTAACTCTATTATTACTCTATTCTCCTACTTCATTATTGACAAGCATGATCATGCAAAATTTGGGTCAAACTTAAAAAATATATTCAATGTGTATCTAAAATTCAAATTTAACTTGTTGCCCTGCATATTTATTTACTAAATCTGGCAACTGTCTATTACTAGATAAACCACAGTGTATAATAAAAAACATCATCAAATTCTACTCTATAACCATTCGTAAGAAAATATCAAGAGCTTTACTCTTTTGCATTTTATTTTTAATATGAAATTTATTGTCAAATTGGTTTCCATACAACACCCAATGCTCATCCCAACAGGTGCCATCCTCAATTGGCCCATCACCCACCTTCCCCTCCCTCCCAACCCCCATCAACCCTCAGTTTGTTCTCAGTTTTTAAGAGCCTCTTATGGTTTGCCTCCCTCCCTTTTTTTTCCTTTCCCTCCCCTCCCCCATAGTCTTCTGTTAAGTTTCTCAGGATCCACATAAGAGTGAAAACATATGGTATCTGTCTTTCTCTGTATGACTTATTTCACTTAATAACACTCTCCAGTTCCATCCACATTGCTACAAAAGGCCATATTTCATTCTTTCTCATTGCCAAGTAGTATTCCATTGTGTATATAAACCACAACTTCTTTATCCATTCATCAGTTGATGGACATTTAGGCTCTTTCCATGATTTGGCAATTGTTGAGAGTGCTGCTATAAACATTGGGGTACAACTGCCCCTATGCATCAGCACTCCTGTATCCCTTGGGTAAATTCCTAGCAGTGCTATTTCTCAGTCATAGGGTAGATGTATTTTTAATTTTTTGAGGAGCCTCCACACTGTTTTCCAGAGCGGCTGCGCCAGTTTGCATTCCCACCAACAGTGCAAGAGGGTTCCCGTTTCTCCACATCCTCGCCAGCATCTATAGTCTCCTGATTTGTTCATTTTAGCCACTCTGACTGGCGTGACGTGGTATCTGAGTGTGGTTCTTATTTGTATTTCCCTGATGAGAAGCGACATTGAACATGTTTTCATGTGCCTGTTGGCCATCCAGATGTCTTCTTTAGACAAATGTCTATTCATGTCTTCTGCCCATTTCTTTACTGGATTATTTGTTTTTCAAGTGTGGAGTTTGGCGAGTTCTTTAGATTTTGGATACTAGCCCTTTCTCTGATATGTCATTTGCAAATATCTTTTCCC
>NW_026059334.1:0-10279 GCF_023721935.1 Panthera uncia | reverse complement strand
AGAGGCTCAAGTCTGGGATTGTGATGCCTCCTGCTTTGGTCTTCTTCCTCAAAATTATTTTGGCTTTCAGGGTCTTTTGTGGTTCCATACAAATTTTAGGATTGCTTGTTCTAGCTTCGAGAAGAATGCTGGTGCAATTTTGATTGGGATTGCATTGAATGTGTAGATAGCTTTGGGTAGTATTGATTTTAACAGTATTTATTCTTCCAATCCATGAGTATGGAATGTTTTCCATTTTTTTAATATCTTCTTCAATTTCCTTCATAAGCTTTCTATAGGCTTCAGCATATAGATCTTTTACATCTTTGGTTAGGTTTATTCCTAGGTATTTTATGATTCTTGGTGCAACTGTGAATGGCATCAGTTTGTCTTTCTGTTGCTTCATTATTAGTGTTTCAGAATTCAACTGATTTCTGTACATTAATTTTGTATCCTGCAACTTTGCTGAATTCATGTATCAGTTCTAGCAGACTTTTGGTGGAGTCTATCGGGTTTTCCATGTATAATATCAGGCTATCTGCAAAAAGTGAAAGCTTGACTTCATCTTTGCCAATTTTGATGCCTTTGATTTCCTTTTGTTGTCTGACTGCTGATGCTAGAACTTCCAACACTATGTTAAACAATAGCAGTGAGACTGGACATCCCTGTCATGTTCCTTATCTCAGGGAGAAAGCTCTCAGTTTTTCCCCATTATGATGTTAGCTGTGGGCTTTTCATAAATGGCTTTTATGATGTTTAAGTATGTTCCTCCTATCCCGACTTTCTCGAGGGTTTTTATTAAGAAAGAATGCTGAATTTTGTCAAATGTTTTTTCTGCATCAATTGACAGGATCATATGGTTCTTTTTTTTTTTATTAATGTGATGTATCACATTGATTGATTTGCAAATGTTGAACCAGCCCTGCAGCCCAGGAATGAATCCCACTTGATCATGGTGAATAATTCTTTTTATATGCTGTTGAATTCAATTTGCTAGTATCTTATTGAGAATTTATGCATCCATCTTCATCAGGTATATTGGCCTGTAGTTCTCTCTCTTTGCTGGGTCTCTGTCTGGTTTAGGAATCAAAGTAATGCTGGCTTTATAGAATGAATCTGAAAGTTTTCCTTCCTCTTCTATTTTTTTTTTTTTTTTTTTTGAACAGCTTGAGAAGGATATGTATTATCTCTGCTTTAAATGTCTGGTAGAATTCCCCAGGGAAGCCATCTGGTCCTGGACTCTTACTTGTTGGGAGATTTTTGATAACGGTTTCAATTTTGTTGCTGGTTATGGGTCTGTTCAAGTTTTCCATTTCTTCCTGTTTGAGGTTTGGAAGTATACGGGTGCTTAGGAATTTGTCCATTTCTTCCAGGTTGTCCAGTTTGTTGGCATATAATTTTTCATAGTATTCCCTGATAGTTGCTTCTATTTCTGAGGGATTGGTTGTAATAATTCCATTTTCATTCATGATTTACCTATTTGGGTCATCTCCCTTTTCTTTTTGAGAAGCCTGGCTAAAGGTTTATCAATTTTATTTTTTCAAAAAACCAACTCTTGGTTTCACTGATCTGCTTTGTTTTTTGAGATTCTATATTGTTTATTTCTGCTCTTATCTTTATTATTCCTCTCTTCTACTGAGTTTGGGGTGTCTTTGGTGTTCTGCTTCTATTTCCTTTAGATGTGCTGTTAGATTTTGTATTTGGGAATTTTCTTGTTTCTTGAGATAGACCTGGATTGCAATGTATTTTCCTCTCACGACTGCCTTCACTGCATCCCAAAGTGTTTGGGTTGTTCTATTTTCATTTTCATTTGTTTCCATATATTTTTTAATTTCTTCTCTACTTGCCTGGTTGACCCATTCATTCCTTAGTAGGGTGTTCTTTAACCTCCGTTCTTTTGGAGGTTTTCCAGACTTTTTCCTGTGGCTGATTTCAAGTTTCATAGCATTGTGGTCTGAAAGTGTGCATGGTATGATCTCAATTCTTGTATACTTATGAAGGGCTGTTTTGTGACCCACTAGGTGATCTATCTTGGAGAATGTTCCATGTGTACTTGAGAAGAAAGTGTATTCTGTTGCTTTGGGATGCAAAGTTCTAAGTATATCTGTCAAGTCCATCTGATCCAATGTATCATTCAGGGCCCTTGTTTCTTTTTTTTTTTTTTAATGTTTATTTATTTTTGAGACAGAGAGAGACCGAGCATGAACGGGGGAGGGTCAGAGAGAGAGGGAGACACAGAATCTGAAGCAGGCTCCAGGCTCTGAGCTGTCAGCACAGAGCCTGATGCGGGGCTGGAACCCACGAAACGTGAGATCATGACCTCATGCCCACATGAGCCAAAGTCAGACGTTCAACCAACTGAGCCACCCAGGTGCTCCATGAAAACAAGTTTCTAATTGAACTTCCCATTTTATATTGCAGTAAACTAGGGCGAAAGTTGCTGCTCGGTGTGTTGGCAAAGCATGCAACCAACCATAAGAAAGACAATGTGGAAGTTGCTAGAAGCAATGGGAGACCAAAACTTCTTAGGCATTGCCAGTAACCATCCATTAGCAGGACAAATTGTTGGGCTCAAGCACAGAATGCTTTAATTATACCTTGTATAGCAAGAACAGCCTTGCTTTGGGTTCCATGTAAAAGGAAAACAGACCAGTTTTCTTGGTTTTCCAGGAAAACAACCAGTCCATGTTGGTTTTCTAAATGGAAGTAAAAAGAACATGGACACTTCTCTACATTCAGTCCCTTAGCCTTGGCCACTGCAATTAGAGTAAGTTCAATGAGGCGGGAGCTCTCCCAGTGAAAAGATGGTGCAGGTTTGAACTACATGTCCTTTTGTTAATTTTAGCAGGAACATATTTCCATTAATGGGAAATGTTTTATACTCATGATATGTGCATGGTTAAAATTCAGTCCTAACTCTGCCTTGTCCTTTTTCTGAATGGGTCAATGTGTCAGTTATTCCTCCCAATGCCTTCTGGGTTTGGGAAGTGTTCAAACTACCTTTCCTTCCTGCTGCAATTAAATTTTGCAATGAACACATGTAAGGACCTGCCTAGAAATTCTAAGATTTTCTATTTTCTCTTGTCCTCTCCTGACCTGCAAGTCCTAATGATACCTTGGGCATCTCTTGAGCTTTCATTCCCAGTATGTCTCCTTCTCTGGAGATGAATGGAAGGCTTCTCATTCTGCTTCCAAACCTGGGGGCTGGAAAAAATCCCCAATGTCAAACTCCTAAAAGAGACAGACATTCCAAGAAACATGGGCTCACTTTTCTTCCAGGTCTTCCAAGGGTCTCCTTTCAAATAAAAAAAAAAAAAAAAAAGGATACTCTAAAAAATACTCTATGACTTCCAGGTGAAGGACAAAAATAAGAGGAAGTGATATATTAACACTCTTGATCCTTTAGCCTAACATACACAATCCTTTTGACATTAAAAATATAAAATACTTCATTCTGGGGCACCTGGGTGGCTCACTCATTTAAGAGTCAAACTTCGGATCAGGTCATGCTCTCACAGTCTGTGATTTCAAGCCCTGCATCAGGCTCTCTGCTGACAGCTCAGAGCCTGGAGCCTGCTTCAGATTCTGTGTCTCCCTCTCTCTCTCTGCCCCTCCCCTGCTCTCATTCTGTCTGTCTCTCTCTCTCAAAAATATACAAACATTAAAAAAAAAAAAAAGACAGGGGTACCTGGGTGGCTCAGTCGGTTAGGCATCTGACTTCAGCTCAGGTCATGATCTCACAGCTCATGAGTTCGAGCCCCGCATCCAGCTCTGTGCTAACAGCTCAAAACCTGGAGTCTGCCTCAGATTCTGTGTCTCCCTGTCTCTCTCTACCCCTTCCCCGCTCATGTTCTGTCTCTGTCTCAAAAATAAATGCACATTAAAAAAATTTTTTAAGGTTAAAAAAATACTTTATTCTGTTCCTTGTCTCTGGGATACATATCTATTTTAACAATAGTGTGTTGCTTTCTTATCCCCTGTCTAGCTTATTTCTCCTTATATACCACTGCTATCATCATACCATAAATTTCACTTATGCATCTTTTCTGTGTTTCCCACTAAGTTGTAAGCCCTGTAAAGGTGCAGATTTTTATCTGCTTTGATCAGAGCTGTACACTCAGTACCAAGAACAAAGAAAGGTATGGCACATAATATTCTCTGAATAAATATTTGCTGAATGAATTTCATGATGTTGACCATGAATGTGATATCAAGTAACCAGTAATCACCTGCTGCAGTTTAGAGATCACCAGAGGTGTGTGAGACCTCTGGTGTCAGCTTGAGGCATGCACTTCTTAGATCCAGATAAGAGTGGATCCAACATGGTTTAGAAGGTCCTATCATCACTTCTTCTAGCTCCTAGGGAGAGGAAGGGCATATTCTCATGGTTGCCCCTTACTCTAAACTCTGGCTTCTACGTTGGTATTTACATGGCTCCATTCTAAGCCACAAGGATCTAGGTTTTGCATAATTTTAGTCACTCACAAAGTCATGAAACACAAACAACCTTAAGATAAATTTTGAAGATACCTGCTCTGAAAAAATCCTTTCTAATTTTCCCTGATGTCAGAAAATTCTCCAATTTGCCCTTTTCCTCTCTGCTTCCTGATCCCAAATGCAGCTCTTTTGCATCCTTAGAGTTCACCTTTGTATGCTATGCCCTTGACTCTGAATCTGTTGCCTCCATGAAGGCACCTTCTCCATCAGGCAATTAATTTAAACATTTTCATTAAAAAAAGTAGTCCTTCCCTAACAGGAATTTTCACTGGCTAAGATAATAGTTTTGGTCAGCCTGCTACAAGCTAATGGCAGAAAGAGCAGAGAACAGCATTCCTGGGATTAGTTAGGACATAAATAGGGAGGAGAATTAAAGTCAGGGTACAGGGCTTAAGAGGTTAGTGGATAAGACATGTATGGAATTGTTTATACTTTCTATGGTGCGCAGTACCCTAGCGTTGCTCAGGAATCTATGTTGAGCATCCTACCCAAGGCTTGACTACCTTTTTCTCTACAACATTTTTCAATTTTGGTTTCTTGGGTTCCAAATTAACACCTGATGAAACAACAGTAAATAATTATTTTACGGATGGAAATTTCAGACACAACAGATGTGTATTGGGTACTTTTCCTTCCTAAGGAAGATTTCTCAAAGAATGGCTTTTGGGGTCTAATAAAAGAAACTACATAAAAGTTGATGAAACCCCTTTAAAGAAGTCTAAATCCTACGTCATGCAAGTAGATTATATTAGTAAATAATCCCAGAGAATAGAAGTAGAGGATTGAGGAGAGTAAAATAGAGAAGATGAGAGCCAGTGGAACCATACAGAAGTTACACAGAATGTACTCAAGAACAGGGAATGGGAAGATATAAGCACTGGTTTCCATCTTTCCATTGGTCAAGTATTACCCCATGGGATATTAACTCCCTTCCATTCCAGGTAGGAAAGGAAGAGAAATTGATAGCCATAGGTAAAATAAAGTTCTGCCATTTACACCTCTGTGAAGCATACAGCAATGACAATGACTGCAATAAAATATGGGCTAAGGAAATATGAATCAAGGCACAAGAGGCATCCTATACAAAGGGAAAATCTAATGGTAAATAAATATATAAATACTAAAAGAAAAAAAATGCTGAACTTCCAGTTCCAGTAATGGTAGATCAGATTTACATAAACCTTCTGCTGAAGATCACTAAAAACTTAGCTGAATTACCAAAACAAGCAAATAAAGATGTCTTAAAAACATCAAAGACCTCAAAAAATAGGGGGGGGGGGAAATGCCCGTCCAATATTTGGAGAAGACAAAACCTAGTGATATAAGTACAGTTAATCAAACCTCCCTGTCTTGAGCACAATTGTTTTGATTTTAAGAAAACAGTCAATTCAAACTAAGATGAACTTTTCACAGTCACATAGGGATGGGGAAGAAATCAAAGCATAGACTCTACCAAGTGGTGGGAAGCCTGGAAAATCACCTCCTTCTCAAGCAAAGACACATGAGTTCTGTTCTCTCCAATTGTAAGATATTTATTATAATAGTAACAGGACATAACACAGAGTAATAATGGTCCTCCTTTGAGTAGTTCCTTTTATCTGGTGTTTTAGGGTACCTCAGGCCTTAAGTGAATTAAGGTTTTCTGGGGTGGACAGACTTTCAGGGTTCTCCCTTCCTTCCTCTTTCCCTTCTTTCCTTTTTATGCACAAGTCATCATTCTAGGACTCAAAACATTCCTGTAAATAATATTTTAAATAACCATCCACCATTCAAAAATAAACTACTAGAAAAGAAGGAAAAAAGACTCATTAAGCAAGCAGATATGACATATAATAGAAACAGGTCCACAGGTACAGGTTAATATCCCAGATGAACACAGATGCAGAAATCAAAAATCCTCAAAATATTAGCAAAAATATCAATCAGCAAACCAAATTCAACAATACATTAAAAATATCATACACCATGATCAAGTGGGATTTATTCCAGAGATGCAAGGTGGTTCAGTATTCATAATTCAGTTTGATACATCACATTAATAAAAATAAAAAATAAAAATAAATGAAAAATTAAAAAAAGATAAAAAGTCTCAAAGTGGGTTCAGATGGAATATGGCTCAAAGTAATAAAGAATTTGTATGAAAAACCCACAGTTAACATCATGCTCAATGGTAAAAAACTAAAGGCTTTTCTTCTAAGATCAGGAACAAGACAAGGATATCCACTCTTCCCATATTTATTCAACATAATACTGGGAGTCCTAACTAACAATTGGACAAGAAAAGTAATAAAATGCACCCAAATTTGTAAGGAAGAAGTAAAATGGTGACTATTTGCAGATGACATGATACTATTTATACAAAACCCTAGAGACTCCATCAAAAACTATTAGAAACAAATGAATTCAGTCAAGTTGCAGGATACAAAATTAATATACAGAAATCTGTTGCATTGCTACATATTAATAATTCTAATATTCTAATAATGAAGTAGAAGAAAGAGAAGAAAACAATCCCATTTGAGCCAGGGTGGCTTAGTTGGTTAAGCATCCAACCTTAGCTCAGGTCATGATCTCATGGCTCATGGGTTCGAGACCTGTGTCAGGCTCTATGCTGACAGCTCAGTGCCAGGAGCCTGCTTTGGATTCTGTGTCTCCCTCATTCTCTCTGCCCCCTCCCCCACTCATGCCTCTTAAAAACAAATGTCTCTGTCTCTCAAAAATAAATGTTAAGAAAAATTTAAAAAAAAGGATCCCATTTATAATTGCACTAAAAACAATAAAATTTCTAGGAAAGTTTAAGAAGGTGGAAAGACCTGTACTCTGTAAACTATAAGATATTGATGAAATAAACTGAAGATGACACAAACAAAAAGATTTACCATGCTCATGGACTAAAACAATTAATATCGTTAAAATGTCCATACTACTCTAAGCAATCTATAGGCTTGGTGCAATCCCTATCAAAATACTAATAGCATTTAATAGAACTAGAGGGAACGAACCTAAAATTTGTAAGCAACCACAAAAGACCTCAAAAAGTCAAAGCAATCTGGGAAAAAAAGAAAGCTGGAGGTATCACAAGTCCAGATTTCAATATATACTACAAAGCTATAGTAATCAAAACAGTATGGTACTGGCAGAAGAAAAAAACATACAGATCAATGTAACAGGATACAGCCCAGAAATAAACCTATGCATATGTGGTCAAGTAATCTACAACAAAGAAGATGAGAATATATAATGAAGACAGTCTTTTCAATAAATGGTGTTGGGAAAACTAGATTACTACCTGCAAAAGAATGAAAATAGACTACCTACACTATAGGCAAAAATAAACTCAAAATAGATTAAAGACCTAAATGTGAAATCCAAAATCATAAAACTTCCTAAAAGAAAACATAGTAATCTGTTGGACATCAGCCATAGAAACTTATTTATAGGTATATCTTCTCAGGCAAGGGAAACAAAAACAATAGCAAACTGTTAGGACTACCCCAAAATAAAAAGTTTTTATATAGCAAAGGAAACCATCAAAAACAAAGATAGGAGAATGTGAGCAAATGATACAACCAATAAGCGGTTGAAATCCAAAATGTATAAAGAATTTATACAACTTAACACCAGAAAAACAAACAATCCGATTAAAAAAACGGGCATAGGACCCAAATACACATTTTTCCAAAGACAACCTACAGATGGCCCAAAGATACGTGAAAAGATGCTCAACATCTCTAATCATCAGGGAAATGCAAATCAAAACCACAATGAAATACCACCTCATTCTACTGAGAATGACTAGTATTAAAAAGTCAAGTGTTGGTGAGGATGCAGAGAAAGGGAACTCCAGTGCACTATTGGTAGAAATGTAAATTGGCGCAACCATTATGGATAACAGTGTAGAGGTTCCTCAAAAAGTGAAAAACAGAAATACTGTGTCTTCCAGTAATTCCACTGCTGGGTATTTACCCAAAGAAAATGAAAAATACTACTTTGAAAATAAACCTCTATGTTATTGCAGTATTACTTACAATGGCCCAGATATGGAAGCCACCCAAGTGTCCTTTAATGGATGGATAAAGATGTGATGTGTATGTGTACACACACACACACACACGAATATTACTCAGTCATAAAAAAGAATGAAATCTTGTCATTTGCAACAACATGGATGAACCTAGAAGGTATTATGCTAAGTTACGTAAGTACAACAAAGACAAATACCATATAATTTCACCTATATATGGCATCTAAAAAACAAAACAAAAAGCCAAACAGACTCTTAAATACAAAAAACAAACTGGTAATTGCCAGAGGGGAGGTAGATGGGGGATGGGCATATGATAGTTTAACTTTTTATTGTAAAATCATTGTTTTTTCCCCCTAATTCCAAGTTTTTAATGAAGACAAAAATAAATAGGTCACAGAAGTATGACAAAGAGCTACTGTTTCTTTGGAAACTTGTGTGAACACTGGCCTTGCATTTCAACTAAAACACATAAACAAAATAACTTTTAGGACATCTAGGTATCACAGTTAATGGCAAATCTTACCCATCCAAAAATATCAGTTGTTTGCAGACAGCAGAAAGAAAATATCCTATTACCCTGGGATATTAACTCTATTATTACTCTATTCTCCTACTTCATTATTGACAAGCATGATCATGCAAAATTTGGGTCAAACTTAAAAAATATATTCAATGTGTATCTAAAATTCAAATTTAACTTGTTGCCCTGCATATTTATTTACTAAATCTGGCAACTGTCTATTACTAGATAAACCACAGTGTATAATAAAAAACATCATCAAATTCTACTCTATAACCATTCGTAAGAAAATATCAAGAGCTTTACTCTTTTGCATTTTATTTTTAATATGAAATTTATTGTCAAATTGGTTTCCATACAACACCCAATGCTCATCCCAACAGGTGCCATCCTCAATTGGCCCATCACCCACCTTCCCCTCCCTCCCAACCCCCATCAACCCTCAGTTTGTTCTCAGTTTTTAAGAGCCTCTTATGGTTTGCCTCCCTCCCTTTTTTTTCCTTTCCCTCCCCTCCCCCATAGTCTTCTGTTAAGTTTCTCAGGATCCACATAAGAGTGAAAACATATGGTATCTGTCTTTCTCTGTATGACTTATTTCACTTAATAACACTCTCCAGTTCCATCCACATTGCTACAAAAGGCCATATTTCATTCTTTCTCATTGCCAAGTAGTATTCCATTGTGTATATAAACCACAACTTCTTTATCCATTCATCAGTTGATGGACATTTAGGCTCTTTCCATGATTTGGCAATTGTTGAGAGTGCTGCTATAAACATTGGGGTACAACTGCCCCTATGCATCAGCACTCCTGTATCCCTTGGGTAAATTCCTAGCAGTGCTATTTCTCAGTCATAGGGTAGATGTATTTTTAATTTTTTGAGGAGCCTCCACACTGTTTTCCAGAGCGGCTGCGCCAGTTTGCATTCCCACCAACAGTGCAAGAGGGTTCCCGTTTCTCCACATCCTCGCCAGCATCTATAGTCTCCTGATTTGTTCATTTTAGCCACTCTGACTGGCGTGACGTGGTATCTGAGTGTGGTTCTTATTTGTATTTCCCTGATGAGAAGCGACATTGAACATGTTTTCATGTGCCTGTTGGCCATCCAGATGTCTTCTTTAGACAAATGTCTATTCATGTCTTCTGCCCATTTCTTTACTGGATTATTTGTTTTTCAAGTGTGGAGTTTGGCGAGTTCTTTAGATTTTGGATACTAGCCCTTTCTCTGATATGTCATTTGCAAATATCTTTTCCC
>NW_026059333.1:0-73942 GCF_023721935.1 Panthera uncia | reverse complement strand
GGGAGGGGAGGGTGGGTGATGGGTATTGAGGAGGGCACCTTTTGGGATGAGCACTGGGTGTTGTATGGAAACCAATTTGACAATAAATTTCATATATTAAAAAAAAAAGTGGTGTATGACTTGATGTGATTTATGCTTTGAAAAGATCTTTCTGGGGTAAAGATTATAAATAGGGAGCCCAGTAAGCAGGCTGCTGTAATATATCAGCCAGAGGCGATAATGGTCTTTGCAGGGTTAGAATGGATGTGAAGCATAGCAGACTGATTTGGGATGGTTTTGGAGGTAGGACTTGTAGAGGTATTGGATATGAGAGTTGAGGGGAAGTGAGTAATTGATGACAACTCCAAAAATTTTGGAAAATGTAAAGATACAAAGATCTCAGATAGGGAAATGGTACCCTTAAAATGTAATATTGCCTTAATTTAATTTTCAAATGTACAGTAGTTCTAATTACCAAGAGTTTTTTAAAAGTTGATAAAATGATCTTAAAGTTAATATGGAAGAATGAGAATAGCCAAAAGAATTCAAAAAGAGAAGACTAGTGAACGGGACCTACTTTACCACTATAAAACTGCTTCAGTCAAGTATATGCCATTGCCGTAGGGATAGACAAATAGATCTGTGGAACAGAATAGAAGGCCCAGAAGTAGATCCTACTGTAAATGAAATTTTAATGTAATGAAAAAATAAAAGATTTCAGTGATAAAACAATGGTTTATTTGTTAAATGGTGGTGTCACACTGTATATTTCTTAAACAAAATAATGTTGGATCCTTAGGACACTAAATGCAAAAATAAATTCTACTTAAATGAAAAATCAAAATTTTAGAAGAACACTTAAGAGTATGTATATGTTGTCTGTAGTTTGGAGAAACCTTTTTGCCATGATAGGAAACCTTGAAGCTATATTACATAAGCATATTTATATGTGCATTAATATATTTTATATGATAAAAAGTACCCTAAATAATGTCAAAATAAAAACAGATTGGGAAAAATAACATTGTTGAAGTGCATATATCAGCTATAAAGGGTTATTAACTATAACGTAAAATGAATCTATACAAATTGATAGGCAATGCATGCAAATAGAAAAATTGGCAAAAGAGTCAATAGGCAGTTCAGAAAAGAGCAAATCTAAATGGTTACTAAACTTATGAAAATTGTATAATCTCTTAGCATTGAGGAAATGCAAATTGAAATAATTCTTAGATAATTACATCTTATACATCCTATTGGCATTTTTAAAAAGTGGTAATACTTAGTGTTAGAACATGTATGTGTACACTCATGTTACTGGTGAAAAGAAGAATTTTTGTAGTGATTTTGGAAAACAATCTTATTTATTAGAATTCAGATATATCACACATTTTTAAATCCAGTAAACACAGTGCTGGGAATATAGCTCATATAAATAAGCACTAGTAATTAGGAAATATATATAAGGATAAATATTACAGCATTACTTAAAATGGCAGTAATTGGGAACAGAATATAAATATCTTTGCTGGGGAATCTGTTGAGTAGCCATCCAGATTGTAGACTATAATTTAAGAATTTAAAAGAATGTATTAGATGGGGTACCTGGGTGACTCAGGCGGTTAAGTGTCCAACCCTTGATTTTGGCTCAGGTCATGATCTCACGGTTTGTGAGTTTGAGCCCCATATCAGGCACTGCATGTCAGCGTTCTCTCTCTCTCTCTCTCTTTCTCTCTCTCTTTCTCTCTCTCTCTCTCTCTCTCTGTCTCTCTCTCAAAATAAATAAATAAACTTAAAAAGTATTAGATCTGTACTAATTGACTTAGAGGAACTTTGTACGTTATTAAGGGAGAAGAATATATACAGAATATACAGAGACATGTCTATAATACACAATTTTGGTAAGAGTGACATAAAACATAAAATATTTCCTGCATTTATATAGAAAATAGGAATATATTTGTATATGATTACTAGAGTATAGATAGAGAAAAAGGCATGAAAGAGTATATAGAATATTGTTAACATTGAGGCAGAAGTAGAAGCAAGATAAAATAATATTTTAAAAATGTGTATACAGTAAAAGCACTATGTATGATATTCCATTAAACTAAAATATATATGTGACTTTATATACAATAAAGAAATGAATGGAAAGATCACTATGTTAATTTTATCTCAGGGTAGTGTGATTTCAGGTCATTCCTTATAATTTTTATTGTTTAAACTTTTTACAGTGATTATAGCAGGAAAAAACCAGCTGCTCCTATTGTGAGGGGAACAAAGAAAATTAAAGCTAAATGTCAGTACTTTTTCCCCCTTCGTTTTGCAGTTATGCTATATTGACTCCCAAACTGATGGCGGAATCCCTTCTTACTGTTTTGCTTTAATGGTGATGTTTTTTCTACAACAAAGAAAACCCCCTCTTCTTCCTTGCTTACTTGGAAGTTGGGTAAGCATGAATTTGTGACATATATTTGCATGTATATACGTAGTTTGCTCTTGCAGAGTGCTCTATTCAAACATATTAAGCTGGAATTCTGGTTTGTCTGTTTGTCCATCTTTTTTTTTTTTTTGTAAATAATTTTTCCACTACCAATTTGGAATGCCTTTTTATATAGATTGAAGGCTTTGACCCAAAAAGAATGGATGACTTTCAGCTGAAGGGCATAGTAGAAGAGAAGTTTGTGAAGTGGGAATATAATTCAAGTAGTGCAACTGAGAAAAACTCAATTGCTGAGGAAAACAAAGCTAAGGCAGACCAACCAAAAGATGATACCAAGAAGACAGAAACAGACAACCAAAGTAATGCCATGAAGGAAAAACATGGCAAAGTAAGCTTTTTTTTTGTTTTTGTTTTTGGCTTTTCTATCTGTAGGATTTGTGATGCCTTCGATTGAAGCTATTTTAATAGTAGATTGACTGGACTGACTTTGCGTAAGCCTCTTGGCCTCATTTTCCTCATCTGTAAAGTGAGGGGTTGATCTGGTTTAGTTTTTCAGTACTGAGATTCTCTAATGAATTTATACCTCATTTTGGAAGACGTATATTGTTTGAATCATGTCATGGTAATTCTTTGTATCTTTTTCATTTAGACAAGGAAAATTTCCTTCAGGAGTTGGGCGGTGACCAAAACTTTAGCATGTGGGAATAATATTGCCAGATTGGTGGAAAAATAAAGGCCCTTTCCTCCCCTAGGGGGTGGCTTGCTTATTTAATCATTCAACATTCATTTATTAAGGACCTGCTATGTGCCAGACATTATCTTGAGGGCCTGAGAACGAAAGATGAATAGCCATTGTGTCCTCCAGAAGTATGTAGTCTTCTGAAATAGACATATTACTACAGAAATGTAAGCATTACTGAAATGATTACTCTAGCTATATTGAATTTTATGTAGTTCCCTGAACATTTATTCTTAGTCCCTTCAACACTCCTACTTTCCTAGACTTCTTTCTACTCTCTTCTCAAACCACCAATACTTAGCTAGTGCTTTTGCTTATTTACTGAGAAAACTGAAGCAGTCAAAAAGAACTTCTACATACTCCCACTATCGCCTGCTACTATCTGCATTCACATAATCTGCTTTGATGCTTCCTTTCATAACCTCCCTAGTTGCTATCTAAAGTCATTTTCTACACTTGTGTATTTAATCCCATCCCTTCTTGTTTATACTAGAACTTTGCTCTAGCAATTTTTCTCTTTCCTGCCTAAGTTAGCAATTTTTCATTCTTTATTGAATCAAACATGCTTTTATTTCTCCCATTTAATTTAATTTATTATTATTATTATTATTATTTTGATAGAACACGTGGTGAGAGGAAGAGAGAATCTTAAGCAGACTCTACGCCCAGCGTTGGGGGGGTGGGTGAGGGGCAAGGTTTTGATCCACAAACCCTGAGATCACGAAAGAACTGAAATCAAGACTCAATTGTTTGAGCCACACAGGTGCCTCCTTCCCCCCCCCCCCACCATTTTAAAGCAAAATAAGGACATCATTTTCCTTCCCAGTTACTCCTTTGCACCCGTTTGCAGTACAGCTTCTTGAAAGAATTGTCCACATTCACTATTTCTGATTTCTGTTTCCTATTAACTCACTGCATTCAGTCTTCCACCCTTGTCAGTCTACCAAAACTTGTATCATCAAATGTCGTTATCCTCCACATTGCTAAATCCAGTTGTCAGTTCTCAGTTTTTATCTCTTTGGACTTATCAGCCATATTTACCAGTTGGTTATTTTCTTCTCTGAAAAAAAGAATTTTTTTTATTTTTTATTTTTATTTTTTAGCTTTTATTCAATTTTGAAAGATGAAGAGAGAGCATGAGCAGAGGTGAGGCAGAGGGAGAGGGAGATATAGGATCCGAAGCAGGCTTCAGACTCTGAGCTGTCAGCACAGAGCCTAATGTGGGGCTCAAACCCACAGACTGAGAGATCATGATATGAGCTGAAGTCGGATGCTTAACCGACTGAGCCACCCAGGTGCCCCTTCTGAAAAATGTCTTAACTTTCAGGGTAGCACACCCATGGCAGATTATTCCTTCTCAGTCTCCTTTGCTGTCTTTGTCTTCTCCCTTTCTCTCTAGTCTCCTAATGGTGGCATGCTCCAGGGCTCAGTCCTCGATCCTCCCTTCTCACTGCTTTTCTTCTCTATCTGCACTCTGTTGGTGATCTCATTCAGTTGCATGCATTTTACATACCATCTGTATGATACTCCCAAATTTAAATCTTTGGCCAAACCTCTCTCCTGAACTCTATAGTTGTATCTCCAACTGCCTATATACTTTCTCTACTTAGATGTCTAAGAGATGTCTTTTTTTTTATTTTACTTTTTTAATGTTTGTTTATTTATTTATTTATTTATTTATTTATTTAGAGAGCCTGCAAGTACGTGCATGAGCAGGAGAGGGGCAGAGAGAGTGGGAGAGAGGGAATCACAAGCAGGCACCACACTGCCAGCAGAGCCCCGACATGGGGCTGGATCTCATGAAGTGTGAGATAATGACCTGAGCCAAAATCAAGAGTCGGACCCTTAACCAACTGAGCTACCCAGGCTCCCTCCTAACAGATGTCTTAAACTTAACATGCCTGAAACTGGACTCCTGGTCTTCCTCTTGCTCCACATACAGTTTTTGCATCTCAGTTGATGGCACTGCATCCTTTCAGTTAGTCAGAAGCCTTGGAATCATCCTTTACTTCTCTCTTTTATACCCCATATCAAGTCTGTCAGGAAATCCTGTCATTTCTGCTTCAAAATATTTTCAGAATTTGACCACTTCTTGGCAGAATGGTTCTTCAAAAACTTAAGTCTTATCATGTCCTTCCTCCTCTCCACTCTCAGAACCCTTCAGTCACTCCTCATTTAATTTAGAATAAAAGCTGACTCTTTAACTTAGTAGCTCTTTGTTTTCCTCTTCTCTTCTTCCCTTCTTCCCTTCTTTACCACATTAGCTTTCATGGTTTTCTTTTTAAAGCTAGTCACTTCTATTTAGTGTGTTTGGTCTATCTGTTCCCTATTCCTAGAACACTTTTCCCTCTTCTTCAAATGATACCTTCTGAGCAAGACTATCCTGACCACTCTGTTTCACTGAAACCATGTCCTGCTCCATACTCCCATCCCCTTTTTACTAAACCTACTCGACTTTTTCTTACTTCCACAGCACTTTTCCTTTTTGTAACTTGCTATGTAATGTACCTATTAAGTTGTTGTTTGTTATCTTCTTTCCTTAGAAAGTAAGATATACTAAGGCAAGGATGTTGTTTTTTTTTTCACGGATATATCCCAAGTGCCTGGCACATAGTAGGTACTCAATGAATAGTTGTAGAATTGAATGAGTGAATGACTGTTTCATGTCTTTATGCTCCTTAGTGGTCACTTTTAGCCAGTCTTCATCTAGCTAATTCCTTTAGAATTCAGGTATTACCTCTTTTGTTAACTACCCCCCCCCCGCCCCCGATTTAGAGGCCCATTTTAGCACCGAGTCTTTACTGTAATTGTTAAATTGTCTCTTCCTCTTCTAATAATCTGTGAAGGGAGAACCTCACCTTATTTGAGTGGCAGTATGGTAGGTGTAGTGATTAGCAACAAATTCAGTAGCCAGGTGGTCCTGAGTCAAATCCTTGCCCTGTAGTATCTACTTCATAGAATTGTTAGAATTAATAGCTACTGTATTTGCAGCATTTAAAGGAGTGAATGATGCATGGTGACCATTATGTTTAATCGTGAGCTCTCATTATTTTTTTATATCCTCGGCACAGGACATAGTAGGTTCTAAATAAAGTTTGCCGAATGAAGGAATTAGCTTTTGAAAGCCCAGGGCATTTACTTAGATATTTAAAGTAATTGCTGCAATAAGGACCTATAATAGTTTAGTATTTGCTGTGCAGTGATTTGCAACCTTGGATGCACATGAATCACTTAGGAGGCTTTAAAAATCCCAGGGCCTAGTATGTAGCCAAGGTCAGTTAAATCAGAATCTTGGGAATGGTATGGGAGGTAGGAATGGTTTGAAGCTCAGGTATTTAGTATACTGTAATGGTCCCAATGTGATTCTGATTTGCAGCCAAGGTTGAGAATCACTGGTTTATTGGGAAGAACATAAAATTCTAGGAGTCGGTAAACTAGGACTGTGTTCCCAGCTGGGCCACAAACTGCTTTTTGGCAAGTTACTTCTTTATGCCTCAGTTTTTGTAAAGTTAATCTCTTAGGTCTTTTCACACTGAAAATTCAGTCATTCTATCGTTTTGTGAAGCTTAAATGAAAAGTATTTTTTCTTTTCTAGTCTCCTTTAACATTGGGAACACCAAATCAGGTATCCCTGGGACAATTATGGTTAGAGCTGCTAAAATTTTACACACTGGATTTTGCTTTGGAAGAATATGTCATATGTGTACGGATACAAGATATTTTAACAAGAGAAAACAAAAACTGGCCTAAAAGACGAATAGCCATTGAAGGTGAGATGATACGTTATATTTCCTTTAGAGAATATGTTTTTGTGTGCTATTTATCATCTGTTTCTAATACAGTGCTATAAATTACATCCCTTGGCTTTATAGCACTATATATACCACTAGGTTGTCATTATATATTTTAGATAAATTCTTTATCAAGTCCATGATAGTTTTATAGGATTAATACTTACTTTAAGGTTTCCAATCTATAAATACTATATTGGTTAGGATTATTAGCTTATTACATACCTTTATGTTTATTTTTTAGTTATGAAAAACTTCAAAAATATAGACACATAGAATAGTTATTCAGAACAATCTTATTCCTATAAGATTCTGTCATAAAATTATGTTAAAGTATAACTTTAAAATACAGGTTTTCATTGTCCTCTAACCTCATCTCTATGGAATGTGTAAGTCATTGGAGTATATATACAGAATACAGCCAGTGGTGTTGTAATAGCATTGTAGGGTGACAGATGGTAGCTATACTTCTGGTGAGCATAGCATTAACTACAGAATTGTTGAATCACTATGTTGTACACCTAAACTATAATGTAACATTGTATGTCAGTTATACTTCAAAAACATAAAAAAAAGCACCTCAGCTTAAATATGGTTAAAGATTAAAAAAAAAAAAAGATTGATTTGAAGAAAAAAAAATTGATGTTGACAAAAAGTTTCATACTAAATCCCAAGAATATTAAGATCTTTAGGGATGCAGATTGATAGAGTGGTTTTTAGAAAATTTATATCATGCAGCATTTCACTCACTTTTATAGATAGGAAATTGAATTTCTGTCCATCATTTTAGTTTGCTTAGACTACATATTTTTCTGTTCCCTCAGTCCTCTTTTGGCCTTCTCTAGACCCATAAATATTTTTTTAAAAATTTTAATGTTTTTTCTATTTTTGAGAGAGAGAGAGAGAGAGGCAGATCATGCGTGGGGAAGGGGCAGAAAGAGACAGACACAGAATCCGAAGCAGGCTCCAGGCTCTGAGCTGTCAGCACAGAGCCCGACATGGAACTCAAACACATGAACTGCAGGATCATGACCTGAGCCAAAGTTGGAAGCTTAACCAATTGAGCCACCCAGGCACCCCAACCCACAAATAATTTTTTAAAAATGTATTAAAAAATGTTAATGATATTAATATATTATTTGTTTTTGAGAAAGAGAGAGCAAGCACGGGAGGGGAAGAGTGAGGAGAGAGAGAATCCCAAGCAGGCTCTACTCTGTAAGTGCAGAGCCTGACGCCGCGGGGCTTGATCTCATGAACCAGGAGATCATGACCTGAGCCAAAATCAAGAGTTAGATGCTTTAACCAACTGAGCCACCCAGGCACCCCTAAACCCACAAATATTCTTATACACTCAGTTACTCACATCTTGTACACTTACATACAGTAAATCAATGAGCTATAACTATCATAATTTGTTTTCTCTTGTCTTTTTCTTCTTCTACAAGGAGCAAAAAGGCCAGGAAAGGCCTTTGAGTGTAGAGAACAGCCTGTGGATTTAGATAACAGCAAAAAGTCACAGATGCCCAAACCTGTTAACAATCTGAAGCCTGTCCTATTAATCCTTTTACTTAATGATCTTCAGTAGTGGAGAAAATGTGCATTGTCTTTTGGCTGTCATCCATTTATTCTTTTCTCCTGGGGCATATTTGTATTTTAGGTTTATAAAATCCAAAAACCCATAAACATTTAGAAGTCTTTTATATTTTCTTAATAATAATGAAAATGTGGTTGATATATACTCATTTTAGACTGGATTAAAATTTAACTTTTGGTTTAATTTTTACTTTCTTTGGTCTCTTTCTTCCTACTTTTCAATTTTTCCTTTCTTTAATTTTTTGAACTCATTGAAGGTAAATGTTAAAATCAGTATTTCCTTTTTGTTTTTTTTAGAGAGAGTGAGCGGCCATGAGCAGGGGAAGGGCAGAGCAAGAGAGAGAATCTTAAGCAGGCTACATGCCCAGCCTCTACGGGGCTCAATCTCACAGAGATCAGGACCTGAGCTGAAATCTAAGAGTTGGAGGCTTAACTGACTGAGCCACTCAGGCTCCCCAAAATCCGTATTTTTTAACTTGAAGCTTTAAGAATTTTAGGTTATCATTTATTTAAGTTGCAAGGAGCATGTCGCTAAAGAATATTATGATAAGAGATAAAAATTATTAATGGGTCCTAGAGGTTTGGAAAATTTTATTCAGTAACAGTTCAGGAAGGTATAAATGGCATGGCTTTTTCTGCCAGTTTTATCATTGTAATTTTGTAATTACCGTGGTGTCTGCAACAGTATGTAATTCTTAATCTCGGGGTTGTGAGTTTGAGCCCCATGTTGGTTGTAGTGAGTACTTAAATAAATTTAAAAAAAAATTGTGTAATTATTGAGTTGGTCCCTTTGGCCATTCTCTCATTAATTAACCTTATTCTTTTCTCTCTTTTCCTTTTAACTTTTTATTTTATAACAGAAGAAAGGAAAAGATGTTGCTCTTGTATTTTTCCTACTCAGTTTGTAGGAACTCTCACTTTGACCTTAGGTTAAAAAAGCTTTGGGAGAATGTACTGTGCTGAGAATATAGCAGTTTCAATCTGTTTGGGTAAGCTTGGAATTGTAGTTCATTGATGGATACTTAGTTATTGACCATTTCTTTTTTTACTAGATCCATTTTCAGTTAAGAGGAATGTTGCACGGAGCTTAAACAGCCAGCTTGTTTATGAATACGTTGTGGAGAGATTCAGGGCAGCTTATCGGTATTTTGCCTGTCCTCAGAGGAAGGGTGGAAATAAATCTACAGTGGATTCCATGAAAAAAGAGAAGGGGAAAATAAGCAATAAGAAACCAGTGAAGTCTGACAATATGGCATCCAATTGTTGCATTCTACATGGAGAAAGCACAGAAAAAATAAATGCAGAAAGAGGTCAACCTGATAAATACGATGAAATGGAATGTACATCACAGAGATGTATTACTGAAGATGACAGTTTGTTGGTAAATGAGCTAGATTTGGCTGAACTTGGACAGGAATCTTCATCTCTTTCTACCAGTGGAGGCAGTGAATTAGAGCCAAAATCAATTAAGAAACAAGATGATTTAGCACTGTCAGAAACCTGTCTAAAAAAGGAACTCAGCCAGTGTAATTGCATTGGTTATAAATCCCCTGACCCAGATGAATCTTCTGGTACAGACTGCCAGTCAAATATAGAAACAGAGAGTTCACATCAGATTGTGAGCACTGACACATCTGCTACCTCCTGCAACTGCAAAGCTACAGAAGATGCTTCTGACTTTAATGATGATGATAACCACCCCACCCAGGAATTATATTATGTGTTTGATAAGTTTATTTTAACCTCTGGCAAGGTAGGATACTGTTTGTAAACAGTCTGTAAGATTTTGTGGTTGTTGTAGGACTGTATTTATAGTTTTTAGATTCAGAAATGTAAAAATAGCTTCTATGATGGTAGACTTATTTTCCATTGATATTTTGGTGTATATTTTCACTTTTCCTTTTTATATTTTTTTCTGTAGTTGTCTTTAAAGAATGTATGTAAAACCTCAAAAGGTTTCAGTACTCTATTACTAGTTGGTTTGCTTAACTTTCTCATATATGAAAGGATTCATCAGGCATTTTATAAAGATCAGTTTGGCAAAAGCAGCAAATATTTTAAATTTTGTTAATTTTCTATGTATACGTTTACTTTATCTTCCACAAAGAAGATTATAAGGTTTGTAAATTCTGATAGTATTCCACTTTAAAGGTGGTTTTTTACCCCTATGGGTTGGGTGAATATAAATTAAAAAAAAATTTTTTTTAATTTTTATTTATTTTGAGAAAGATACAGAGAGCAAGCAGGGGAGGGGCAGATAAAGATGGAGACAATTTCAAGCAGACTCCACGATGTCAGCACAGAGCCTGAATTCACGCGGCCTGAATTCACGAACCATGAGATCGTGACCTAAGCCGAGACCCAGAGTCAGACGCATAACCAACTGAGCCACATAGAATATAAATTTAATGAAGATAGTTGAGCAGAAACTAAGATCAGGAACCAAAAGCGTGAAGAATTGAGATTCTGTCTCTGCCTTTGAGCTTTCCTTTGGATATTGGCATATCCTTTATAAACTAATGGAGTCTTAACTTTTCTACTGTTCAAGTGGGATAGTCTGAACTTCAACTTGATAAATTATAGAAAATAAAATACCCAATAACAGAAAATAAGCAGTGACTACTTTGTTAATAAAAGAAAGGTTTAGCTAAGTCACATTGCTTCAATTGCAGGGTACATAATTGAAATATCAGCACCCAAGATGAAAAAATGATTATATAGGTCATGTGTAAACCAAGAAAAATGTTTTTGAAAAAATCTAGAAAGTTACCCAGTTTTATTGTTTTATCAATAATTATTTATTGACAAGCTTAAAATTTTTTAACCTAATTACTAAGCTGTGCTTCTTTATTCTTTGTAAGAATACATATATTGCATTTTTTTTTTTAGGTTGCGGTGTTTAGGACATATGGACTGTATAAAGGATAGATTAAATGGCAGGTTTTTAGAAAACCCTCTGAATTATATAACTGCAGTGTATGCGCTTTTTTTTGTAAATTTAAAAAAATTTTTTTTTTGAGAGAGAGGGAGAGAGAGAGAGACCGACCGACAGAGAGAAAGACCGAACATGAATGAGGGAGGGGCAGAGACAGAGGATGACATAAAATCAGAAGCAGGCTCCAGACTGAGCTCTCAGCACAGAGCCCAACGCGGGGTTTGAACTTGTGAACCTTGAGATAATGACCTAAGCTGAAATCAGATGCTTAACTGACTGAGCCACCCAGGCGCCCCATATACTTCTTTATACCCCTTGGAAACTTATCTTTTTTCTTTAATGTTTATTTATTTTAACATTTTATTTCATTTTTGAGAAAGACAATGTGAGCAGGGGAGGGGCAGAGAGAGAGGGCGACACATAATTGGAAACAGGATCTATCTAGGCTCTGAGCTGTCAGCACAGAGTCCTATGCGGGGCTTGAACTCATGAGCAGTGAGATCATTACCTGAGCCGAAGTCATATGCTTAACCGACTGAGCCACCCAGTTATTTTAAGATAACTATTTATCCAATTAATTTTTTTTTCTAGATACATGTAACATTTTTCTAGTATTTTCTGATAAATCTTTTAAAAAGAAGTTTTGAAAGCTAAGAAAAATTCCCGTGGTACTGTTAATTAGCCTATAGCACAGCATTGCCACAAGTAGAGGTTTTTGTATGTAATTTGCATCAGAGGTCATGGCTAGGTAAATATCTAAGCTAATCCTGGAGGAGGAAGCTCTTTGAAATCTAGGCATATTACAATAAAGAAAGGAGTGGTGCCCTTCCTTCACTATGTGTTTTGTTCAAGTAGTTGGGATACATTTTTACTGTTTTAACTACCTGTCTGATAGTCCATTGGAATACATCTTATTTAATTTAATTTAACTTAATTTTATTTTTTTATTATTTAAAAAAAATTTTAAGTTTATTTTGAGAGAGATTGAGACAGTGAGTGGGGGAGGGGCAGAGAGAGAGGAAGAGAGAGAATCCCAAGCAGGCTTCCACACCAGCCCAGATCCCAGTGTGGGGCTTGAGCTCCCAAAGTTGTGACATCATGAACTGAGTCGAAACCAAGAGTTGGATGCCTAACTGACTGAGCCATTCAGGCGCCCCACCATTGGAATACATTTTATTTTATTTTATTTTATTTTATTTTATTTATTTATTTATTTATTTATTTTAACATTTATTCATTTTTGAGACAGAGACATAGCATGAACGGGGGAGGGTCAGAGAGAGTGGGAGACACAGAATCTGAAACAGGCTCCCGGCTCTGAGCAGTCAGCACAGAGCCCGACACGGGGCTCGAACTCACGGACTGCGAGATCATGACCTGAGCCGAAGTCAGACGCTCAACTGACTGAGCCACCCAGGCGCCCCTGGAATACATTTTAAATGGTGGTATAGGGTTTGCAGTTAACTTTGTGGCTATTGCATAAGAGTTATTCCTTGTATGAAGCAAAGTTATTTTTAGAGGTCAGCCCTACAGTTTGGTTTCTTGAGTACCATGCTAATGTAATAAATTGAACCAACTAGCCAAGTGGAGGGTTTTACAATTGACTATGAAGATAGAAAGTGTTTGGAGTGAAATGAAAACTGCCACTTCAAATTTATTTCTTCCTTTCTTCCTTTCCTTCCATTCTTTCGCTTCTTCTTATTTCTTCTTTTCCTTTCTTCTTTCTTCTCTTCTCTCTTTTCTCTTCTCTCTTTTCTTTCCTTTTCTTTCCTTTCTTTTCTTTTCTTCCTTCCTTTTTTTGAAATTTCTTTATAATCCGGGCGTCTGGGTGGCTCAGACAGTTAAGTGTCTGACTTCAGCTCAGGTCATGATCTCGCAGTCCGTGAATTTGAGCCCCGTGTCAGGCTCTGTGCTGACACCTCAGAGCCTGGAGCCTGCTTTGATTCTGTGTCTCCCTCTCTCTGCCCCTCCCTCACTTGCTCTCTGTCTCTCTCTCTCAAAATTAAATAAACATAAAAAAAAACCATGAAATTTCTTTATAGTTTACGTTGTTAAAGATTTTAGTAGGTTAAAATTAATGCACAGATTTCATTTTGGGAGCTGACCAAAATGTTTGCATTAACCCATATGTATTACCTCTTCAGGTATTTTCTGTATCTTACGTATTTGGGTAAATCTCATCTTGATAAATACCATTTTAGTGGGGAAGAAACATTAAAGTGTTTGGTCAAAAATGTGTTTTTTACATTTAATACTGCATTTTATTTATATGCTTTTTTTTTTAACCTCCTGAAAGCACAGGTTATCAGAATTGAGTTACATAGAAGAGTCTTTTTGGACCTGCTTTCTAAGTGGTGATGAAGTCCCTCAATAGTTTATTAGATAATTTTTTTTTTTTTACGTTTGTATAGCCACCAACGATAGTATGCAGCATCTGCAAAAAAGATGGCCATTCAAAAAATGATTGTCCAGAGGATTTCAGGAAAATTGATCTAAAACCTCTACCACCAATGACAAATCGATTTCGGGAAATACTTGATTTAGTATGTAAAAGATGTTTTGGTAAGTCTTTTATTATTAGAGCTATTGTGAATAGATTCTTTGTTAGATTTTAAATATTTATTTTCTTATTTAAAAACAGTTTGCTTATTACGTTTTGTTTTGGTACAGGTTATTTAATAGTTTAGATACCCAACAACAGATATTTATTAAATGCACAGCACTGTGGTAAATGCCAAAGGGAATACAGAGTCCATTATGGCTTTTATTTATTTATTTTAATTTTTATTTAATTTATTTTTTTAACTTACATCCAAGTTAGCATATACTGCAACAATGATTTCAGGAGTAGATTCCTTAATGCTCCTTACCCATTTAGCCCATCCCCCCTCCCACAACCCCTCCAGCAACCCTCTCTTTGTTCTCCATATTTAAGAGTCTCTTATGTTTTGTCCCCCTCCCTGTTTCTATATTATTTTTGCTTCCCTTCCCTTATATTCATCTGTTCTGTGTCTTAAAGTCCTCATGAGTGAAGTCATATGATACTTGTCTTTCTCTGACTAATATTGCTTAGCATAATATGCTCTAGTTCCATCCACAGAGTTGCAAATGGCAAGATTTCATTCTTTCTGATTGCTGAGTAATATTCTATTGTATATATATACCACATCTTCTTTATCCATTCACCCATCGATGGACATTTGCACTCTTTCCATACTTTGGCTATTATTGATAGTGCTGCTATAAACGTTGGCGTGCATGTGCCCCTTTGAAACAGCATACCTGTATCCCTTGGATAAATACCTAGTAGTGCAATTGCTGGGTTATAGGGTAGTTCCATTTTTGATTTTTTGAGGAACCTCCATAATTGTTTCCACAGTGGCTGCACCAGTTTGCATTCCCACCAGCAGTGCAAAAGAGATCCTCTTTCTCTGCATCCTCGCCAACATCTGTTGTTGCCTGAGTTGTTAATGTTAGCCATTCTGACAGGTGTGAGGTGGTATCTTGTGGTTTTGATTTGTATTTCCCTGATGATGAGTGATGTTGAGCATTTTTTAATGTGTCAGGAGGCCATCTGGATGTCTTCTTTGGAGAAGTGTCATTCATGTCTTTTGCCCGTTTCTTCACTGGATTATTTGTTTTTGGGTGTTGAGTTTGATAAGTTGTTTATAGATTTTGGATACTAACCCTTTATCTGATATGTCGTTTGCAAATATCTCCTCCCATTCCATCGGTTGCCTTTTAGTTTTGCTGATTGTTTCCTTCTCTGTGCAGAAGCTTTTTATTTTGATGAGGTCCCAGTAGCTCATTTGTGCTTTTGTTTCCCTTGCCTCTGGAGACGTGTTGAATAAGAAGTTGCTGCGGCCAAGGTCAAAGAGGTTTTTGCCTGCTTTCTTCTCGAGGATTTTGATGGTTTCCTGTCTTCTATATAAGTCTTTCATCCATTTTGAATTTATTTTTGTGTATGACATAAGAAAGCGGTCCAGATTCATTTTTCTGCACGTCGCTGTCCAGTTTTCCCAGCACTACTTGCTGAAGAGACTGTCTTTATTCCATTGGATATTCTTTCCTGCTTTGTCAAAGATTAGTTGGCCATACATTTGTGGATCCATTTCTGGGTTCTCTGTTCCATTGATCTCAGTGTCTTTTCTTGTGCCAGTACCATACTGTCTTGATGATTATAGCTTTGTAATATAGCTTGAACTCTGGGATTGTGATACCTCCAGCTTTGGTTTTATTTTTCAAGATTACTTTGGCTATTCGGGGTCTTTCTATAGTTTTCAGTGTATAGATTTTTCACCTCTTTGGTTAGATTTATTCTTAGGTATTTTATGGTTTTTGTTGCAATTGTAAATGGGATCAATTCCTTGATTTCTCTTTCCTTTGCTTCATTGTTCATCTATAGGAATGCAACCGATTTCTGTGCATTGATTTTATATCTTGTGACTTTGCTGAATTCATGGATCCGTTCTAGCAGTTTTTTGGAGTCTTTTGGGTTTTCCATATGGAGTATCATGTCATCTGCGAAGAGTGAAAGTTTGACGTTCTCCCGGCCAATTTGGATGCCTTTTATTTCTTTGTGTTCTCTGATTGCTGAGGCTAAGCCTCCAATACTATGTTGAATAATGGTGGTAAGAGTGGACATCCCTGTCTTCTCCCTGACCTGAGGGGGGAAAGCTCTCAGTTTTTCCCCATTGAGGATGATATTAGCATTGGGTCTTTCATATATGGCTTTTATGATCTCAAGGTATGATCCTTCTATCCCTACTTTCTTGAGGGTTTTTATCAAGAAAGGATGCTGTATTTTGTCAAATGCTTTCTGTGCATCTGTTGAGAGGATCATGTGGTTCTTGTCCTTTCTTTTTATTGATGTGATGAATCACATTGATTGTTTTGCAGATATTGATCCAGCCCTGCATCCCAGGTATAAATCTCACATGGTCGTGGTGAATAATTTTTTTAATGTATTGTTGGATCCAGTTGGCTGCTATCTTAGTGAGGATTTTTGCGTCCATGTTCATTAGGGAAATTGGTCTATAGTTCTCCTTTTTAGAGGGGTCTTTGTCTGGTTTTGGAATTGAGGTAGTGCTGATTTCAGAGAAAGAGTTTAGAAGTTTTCCTTCCATTTCTGTTTTTTGGAACAGCTTCGAGGATAGGTGTTAACTCTTCCTTAAATGTTTGATAGAATTTCCCTGGAAAGCCATTTGGCCCTGAACTCTTGTTTTTTGGGAGAGTTTCGATTACTAATTCATTTTCTTTACTGGTTATGGGTCTGTTCAAATTTTCTATTTCTCCCTGTTTCAGTTTTGGTAGTTTATATATTTCTAGGAATTTGTCCATTTCTTCCAGATTGCGCATTTTATTGACATATAATTGCTTATAACATTCTCTTATTTTTGTTTGTATTTCTGCTGTGTTGGTTGTGATCTCTCTTCTTTCTTTCTTGATTTTATATATTTGGGTCCTTTCCTTTTTCTTTTTGATCAAACTGGCTAGGGGTTTGTCAATTTTGTTAATTCTTTCAAAGAACCAGCTTCTGGTATCATTGCTCTGTTCTACTGCTTTTTTGGTTTTGATAGCATTGATTTCTGCTCTAATCTTTATTATTTCCTGTCTTCTGCTGGTTTGGGGTTTTATATGCTGTTCTTTTTCCGGCTCTTTAAGGCATGAGGTTAGGTTGTGTATCTGAGATCTTTCTTCCTTCTTTAGGAAGGCCTGGATGGCTATATACTTCCCTCTTATGGCCACCTTTGCTGCATCCCAGAGGTTTTGGGCTGTGGTGTTATCATTTTCATTGGCTTCCATGTAGTTTTAAATTTCCTCTTTAACTTCTTGGTTAGCCCATTCATTCTTTAGTAGGCTGTTCTTTAGTCTCCCAAGTATTTGCTACCTCCCCAGTTTTTTCTTGTGGTTGATTTTGAGTTCCATAGCATTGTGGTCTGAAAATCACGGTATGATCTTGATCTTTTTGTACTTGTTGAGGGCTGATTTGTGTGCCAGTATGTGATGTATTTTAGAGAATGTTCCATGTGCACTGGAGAAGAATATATATTCTGCTGCTTTAGGCTGAAATGTTTTGAATGTATCTGTTAAGTCCATCTGGTCCAGTGTATCATTCAAAGCCATTGTTTCCTTGTTGATTTTCTGTTGAGATGATCTGTCCATTGCTGTAAGTAGCGTGTTGAAGTCCTCTAATATTATGGTATTATTATCAATGAGTTTCTTTATGTTTATGATTAATTGATTTATATATTTGGGTGCTTCACATTTGGAGCATAACTATTTACAATTGTTAGGTCTTCTTGGTGGATAGGCCTCTTAATTATGATATAATACCCTTCTTCATCTCTTGATACAGTCTTTATTTTAAAGTCTAGATTGTCTGATGTAAGTATGGCTACTCAGGCTTTCTTTTGTTGACCACTAACACGTTAGATGGTTCTCCATCCCCTTACTTTGAATCTGAAAGTGTCTTTAGGTCTAAAGTGGGTCTCTTGTAAACAGCATATAGATGGATCTTGTTTTCTTATCCATTCTGTTACCCTATGTCTTTGTTTGGAGCATTTAGTCCATTGACATTTAGAGTGAGTACTGAAAGATAGGAGTTTATTGGCATTATGTTTCTTGTAATTGTGTGTTGCTTTTAAAGAGCTTAGACTCTGGATCTGTGATGTCTAATATGGTAGCCACTATTTAAATTGAAATTAATTAAAATTAAAAATCAAATTCCTCATTTTTAGTAGCCACAACCCGAGTAGTGAGTAGTTACATGTGGCTGGTGGCTGCTGAGTTGGACAGGCCAGATAGGCAACATTTCCATCACTGTATTGCTCTTGCACAGTTCTGCTCTAGATGGAAGTATGATATGTATAAAAATTGCCATAATTGGGAGCAGAATGTATTATATGCTGTAGTAGTAGGAAACAAAATGCAGGGCAAACAGTATTTTAACTGGGGTAGAACACAGGGATTGGAATTAATGATGTGGCATTTGAGTTGGACCTTGAACTCCTTTTTCAGATCTAGGAGATTATACACAAAAGTGTAGGGTGTATAATTTCTTTGGGAGAATAATTGGCTTAGGTTTGGTAGAGTATAAGAAAGATAATTGAGGGAGAAAAGGCTATAAAGATATTTTGGGAAATGCCTTACATAATTTTATTCAACAAACACTTATGGTGAACCTGGGATAAACCTTCACTCAACAAATATTTTTTTAAATTATTTTCTGTGCCCAGATAAGTTAAAATTTCTGATGCAATAACATTTAGTTCCCCATTGTAATATCTCCCACTTATTTCCTATCCCACCCTCTGCCACTTACCTGCTTTTAATCGCTATCCATTAGTTTGCATTCTCTAGAGTTCTATATAAATAGAATCACCTAGAATGTACTCTTTTTCTGAGTTGGGGTCCTGGCTTCTTTCATTTAGCATAATTATTTTGAGATTCATCCATGTTATGTGTGTAAGTAGTTTATTCATTTAAAAAAAAAATTTTTTTTTTTAACGTTTATTTATTTTTGAGACAGAGAGAGACAGAGCATGAATGGGGGAGGGTCAGAGAGAGGGAGACACAGAATCCGAAACAGGCTCCAGGCTCCGAGCTGTCAGCACAGAGCCCGACGCGGGGCTCGAACTCACGGACCATGAGATCATGACCTGAGCCGAAGTCGGATGCTTAACCGACCGAGCCACCCAGGCGCCCCTAGTTTATTCATTTTTATTGCTGAGTTGTGTTCCATTATATGGAAGAGCCACAATTTGTTTACCATCCACCTGTTGATACAAATTTGGCTCATTTCTAAGTTTTGATTATTATAAATAAATTTGCTCTGTATATCTATGTGCAGGTCTGGGAATGGATGTACATTTTGATTTCTCTTAGGTAATACCAAGGCATTGAATAGCTGGTTTGTGGCACATTTTTCCCCCACAGCTTTATTAAGATACAATACAGTACATTTGTTTTTATTTATTTATTCATTTATATATATTTATATGAGCTCATGGATATTTTATACTTTGGGTTATTATCTAATACTACTTTTTCTTTTGCTCAAATTGTTCCAGATTTGGCCATTGGGAATTCTTTCAGTTGGTTCCTGTGACTTATACTCCCATCAGTGTGTGGGGGTTTTTTTGTTTGCTTGTTCGTTTTATTTTTTATTTATTTTTTTTTAGCACTTCCTTACTTTCTGGTACTACAAGATGCTCCAGGCTCATCATGTATATTTTCTGCCCCAGTCCTAGAATTAGATATGTCTCCAAAGATCCTTGGTTCCTTTTATTGGAGAATGGTGTTAGAAACCAAGATCTGGATGCTAGCGTGCTTGCTGTTATGGGCTGTTGTTGCTTCTAGGCCCTCTCTGAGTGAGAAAATTATGTATATGCACTAACTTAAATATATGCTTGTATCTATAAAAATTTCTATATGTGACCATCTTATATTAAGTTAAACATGACTTTTGTACTGATGTCTCCAACTTGAATACATTACCACATGGCTCATTCAAGTCTCTTCTTTCTGCTTATCTGTAAATTTCCCACTCCAACAGTGAAAAAACTGGCCCCATCATCTGCTACCCATTTATTCAGTTGTTACATTTAAGTACACATGTATAACATTATCAGAACTATTATCTAATACCCCTATGGGAAATAACTTTTATCAACTATAGTACTTATGCATAGTCCCTTTTGCCCTTAGTCTTACAGTGAAGTGTGTGTTTCACTTTGAGTGACATTGTCTTACACATGTAGATTCTTTTTGTCACAGCCTGCATTCCATCCTAGTCCCCAACCACCTAGACGATATTTTTAAAATTTGCCTACTGTAAAGTTCACTCTTTGTACTGCAAAGTTCTATGGATTTTGACAAGTGCATTGTATCCTGTATTTACCATTATGGTGTCATACAGAATAGTTTTACCACTTTAATAATAATAAAAAAATCACCTGTAATTCAGCTATAGGTATACCTCAGAGATATTGTGGGTTGGGTTCCAGACCACCACAATGAAGTGAGTACCACAGTAAAGTGAATTAAGTGAATTTTTTTGTTTCCCACTGCATATAAAAGTTATGTTTACACTACTCTGTCATCTATTAAGTGTCCAATAGCATTGTGTCTAAAGAAGAACAATGTATATACCTTGATTAAAAAATGCCTTGTTGCTAAAAAATGCTAACCATCATCTGAGCTTTCAGTGAATCATAGTCTTTTTGTAGAGGGTCTTGTCTCAGTGTTAATGGCTGCTGACTGATCAGGGTGGCTATGACAATTTCTAAAATAAGACAGCAATGAAGTTTGCTACATTAACTCTTCCTGTTATGAATGATTTCTCTGTAGTATGTGATGCTGTTAGATAGCTATTTTTTAAAATGTTTATTTGTGGGGGGAGGGGCAGAGAGCGACAAGGGAGAGAGAGAATCCCAAGTAGGCTCTGTGCTGTCAATATAAAGCCCAATGTGGGCCCCAAACCCATGAACCATGAGATCATGACCTGAGCTAAAGTCAGACACTTAGCCAACTGAGCCACCTAGGTGCCCTTAGGTAGCTGTTTTATCCATAGTAGAACTTCTTTCAAAGTTAGAGTCAGTTTTATCAACTTAAGTTTATCAACTTTATCAACAAAGTTATGTCATATTCTAAATCCTTTGTTGTCATTTCGACAATCTTTGCAGCATCTTCAGGAGTTCAGAGAATCTATCTCAGTAAGCCACTTTATTGCGCTTCCGTTAGAAGCAGCTCCTCATCCATTCAAGTTATATCATGAGATTGCAGCAATTCAGTCACATCTTCAGGCTCCATTTCTTATTCTAGTTCTCTTGCTCTCTGCACCACATCTTTAGTTACTTCCTTCACTGAAGTCTTGAACCCCTCAGAGTCATCCATGAGGGTTGGAATCAACTTCTTTCAGACTCCTCCTGTTTAGGTTTCTATTTTGATTTCTTCCCATGAATCACAGATGCTCTTAATGGCGTCTAGAATAGTGATTCCTTTCCCAGAAGATTTTCAGTTTATTTTGTACAGCTCTAAAAGAGGAATCACTATGGCAGCTATAAACTTACAGAATGGATTTCTTTTTTTAAGTTTTTAAATTTATTTTGAGAGAAAGAGAGAGTGAGCAGGGGAGGCACAGAGGCGGGGGTGGGGGGCGGGGGTGGGTGGGGGGTGGGGTGGGGAGAAAATCCCATGCAAGCTCTGTGCTGAACTCACAAACTGCGATATCATGACATTTAAATGACTGAGCCACCCAGGTGCCCCACAAAATGGATTTCTTAAATGATAAGACTTGAAAGTTTAAATGACTCCTGATCTATGGATTGTGGAATAAATGGATGTTGGCTTAGCAGGCATGAAAACATTAATCTTACTATAGATCTCTGCTAGAGCTCTTGAGTGCCCAGGTGCATTGTCAATGGAACATGTTGAAAGCAATTTTTTTTTTCTGCATTATGTCTCAACAGTGGACTTAAAATATTCAGTAAATCATGTTACAAACAGTTTTGCTGTCATCCAGGCTTTGTTCATTTATAAAACACAAGCATAGTAGATTACATAATTCTTAAACTCTAGGATTTTTAGAGTGGTAAATGAACATTGGTTCCAACTTCAAGACTCCAGCTACATCAGCCCCTAACAAGATAGCCTGTCCCTTGAAGCTTTGAAGGCAGGCATTGACTTTTCCTGTCTAGCTATGAAAGTCCTAGCTATGAAAGTACCTAGATGGTATCTTCTTCCATTATAAGGCTGTTTTGTCTGCATTGTTTAGTGTGGCCACCTTCATTAATGATCTCAGCTAGATATAGTGGATCACTTGTTGCTTCATCTTGCACTTTTATGTTACTCAAATGGCTTCCTCTCTTCTCTTTTTAAAAAATTTTATTTACCTCCAAGTTAGGTAACGTATAGTATAATAATGGTTTCAGGAGTAGAATTTAATGCTTCATCACTTAGATATGTAACACCCAGTGCTCATCCCAACAAGTGCCCTCCTTAATGCCCATCACCTATTTAGCCCATCCCCCCTACCCCCCACCCAGCACCCCTCCAGAGACTCTCAGTTTGTTCTCTGTGTTTAGGAGTCTCTTGTGGTTTGCCTCCCTCTCTGTTTTTATCTTATTTTTCTTTCCCTTATACTCATCTCTTTTGTTTTCACTTTTTTTTAATGTTTATTTTTGAGAGAGAGAGAGAGAGAGAGAGAGAGAGAGAGAGTGAGAGAGAGAGTGTATGAGTGGGGGAGGGGAGAGAGGGAGGGAGACACAGAATCCAAAACAAGCTCAAGGCTCTGAGAGGTCAGCATAGAGCCTGACGTGGGGCTCGACCCCACAAACTGACCCAAACTTACATACACACTGCACATCTTTATCCATTCATCAGTCAGTGGACATTTGGGCGCTTTTTCTATAATTTGGCTATCGTTAATAGTATTGCTACAAACATTGGGGTGTCTGTGCCCTTTGAATCAGCATTTTTGTATCTTTTGGATAAACACCTACTGGTGCTTGGTCATAGGGTAGCTTTATTTTTAATTTTTTGAGGAACCTCCATACTATTTTTCAGAGTGGTTGCACTAGTTTGCATTCCCACCCACAGTATAAAAGTGTTCCCCTTTCTCCGCATCCTTGCCAACATCTTTTGTTTCCTGAATTGTTAATTTTAGCCATTCTCACAAGTGTGAGGTGGTATCTCATTGTGGTTTTGATTTCTGTTTCCCTGATGATGAGTGATATTGAACATCTTTTCATGTGTCTGTTAGCCATCTGGATGTCTTCTTTGAAAAAGTGTTCATGTCTTTTGCCCATTCCTTCACTGGATTATTTGTTTTTGGGTGTTGAGTTTGATAAGTTCTTTATAAATTTTGGATACTAACCCTTTATATGAGAAGTCATTTGCAATTATCTTCTCCCATTCTGTCGGTGCCTTTTAGTTTTGTTGAATGTTCTTTTGCTGTGTTGAAGGTTTTTATAAACTTGATGAGGTCCCAATAGTTCATTTTTGCTTTTGTTTCCCTAGCTTCCAGAGACATGCCTAGTAAGAAGTTGCTGTGGTCGAGGTTAAAGGGGTTGTTGCCTGTTTTCTCCTCTAGGATTTTGATGGTTTCCTATCTTACATTTAGGTCTTTCGTTCATTTTTAGTTTGTTTTTGTGTATGGTGTAAGTTCATTCTCCTGCATGTCACTGTCCAGTTTTCCCAACACCATTTGCTGAAGAGGTTATCTTTTTTCCATTGGTTATTCTTTCCTGCTTTGTTGAAGATTAGTTGGCCATACGTTTGTGGGCCCATTTCTGGGTTCTCTATTATTTCCTTGATTTGTGTGTCTGTTTTTTCACCAGTACCATACTGTCTTGATGATAACAGCTTTGTAATATAGCTTGAAGTCTGTAATTGTGATGCCTCCAGCTTTGGTTTTCTTTTTCAACAGGACTTTGGCCATTTAGGGCCTTTTGTTGGTTCCATACAAATTTTAGAATTGTTTGTTCTAGCTCTGTGAAGAATGCTGATGTTATTTTGATGGGGATTGCATCGAATATGTAGATTGCTTTGGGTAGTATTGACATTTTAACAATATTTATTCTTTTGATCCATGAGCATGGAATATTTTTCCATTTCTTTGTGTCATCTTCAGTTTCTTTCATAAGCTTTCTATTGTTTTCATCATACATATCTTTTACCTCTTTGGTTAGGTATATTCCTAGGTATTTTATGGGTTTTGGTGCAATTGTAAATGGGATCGATTCCTTGATTTCTCTTTTTTTGCTGCTTCATTATTGGTGTATAGAAATGCAATTGATTTCTGTTAATTGATTTTATATCCTGCCACTTTGCTGAATTCATGTATCAGTTTTAGCAGTTTTTTGGTGGAGTCTTTCAGGTTTTCCATGTAGAGTATCATGTCATCTGCAGAGAGTGAAAGTTGACTTCTTCCTTGCTGATTTGGATACCTTTTATTTCTTTTTGTTGTCTGATTGCTGAGGCTAGGATTTCCAGCACTATGTTGAACAACAGTGGTGAGAGTGGACATCCCTGTCGTGTTCCTGACCTTAGGGGGAAAGCTCTCAGTTTTTCCCCATTGAGGATGATATTAGCTGTGAGTCTTTCGTATATGGCCTTTATGATGTTGAGGTATGTTCCTTCTATCCCTACTTTCTTGAGGGTTTTTATCAAGAAAGGATGCTGTATTTTGTTCAAATTGCTGCTTTTCTTAAACCTCGTGAACCTCTGCTAGCTTCAAGCTTTTTGTTTTGCAGCTTCCTCACCTCAGCCTTCATAGAATTGAAGAGAATTAGAAACTTGCTCTGGATTAGGCTTTGGCTTAAGCGAATGTTGTGGCTGGTTTGATCTATTCAGACCCACTTATACTTTCTCCATGTCAGTAATAAGGCTGTTTCACTCTCTTATCATTCGTGTGTTCACTGGAGTACCACTTTTAATTTCCTTCAAGAACTTTTCCTTTGTATTCACAACTTGGCTGTTTGGTGCAAGAGCCTAGCGCTCAGCCTATCTTGACTTCTGACATGCCTTCCTTACAAGCTTTATTATTTCTAGCTTTTGAGTTAAAGTGAGAGACATGTGATACTTTTTTTCATTTGAACACTTAGAGGCCATAATAAGGTTATTGACTGGTCTAATTTCAGTAGCATGTTGTCTCAGAAAATGGAGAGCCCTAAGGAGAGGGAGAGAGGTGGGGGAAATGGGTGGTCAGTGGAGCATCCAGAACACACACAAAATTTATTAAGTTTGTCATCTTATGTGGGTACAGTTTATGGCACCTCAAGACAATTACAATGGTAGTATCAAAGGTCACTGAACATAGGTAATCATAACATATAATAATGAAAAAGTTTGAAATGTTGTGAGATTGATGGGGGGTAGGAGGGAGGGGAAGGTGGGTGATGGGTATTAAGGAGGGCACCTTTTGGGATGAGCACTGGGTGTTGTATGGAAACCAATCTGACAATAAATTTCATATATTGAAAAAAAATAAAAGTAAAAAACAAAAAAACAAAGATAGGAACAAAAAAAAAAGAAAAAAAAAGAAATGTCGTGAGAATTACCAAAATGTGACACAGACATGAAGTGAGCAAGTGCTGTTGGAGAAAAGGTGCTTGATATTTCTTAGTGTAGGGTTGCCACAGAACTTCATTTTGTGAAAATCACAGTATCTGCAAAGGGCAGTAAAGCAAAGTGTAATAAAATGAGGTATGCCTGTATTCAGCTTGCAACCACAGATGCTACATTTGTTTTTCAAAAGTTGAATATTAGTTTAAATCATTATAGTAAATTACTCCTTTGTTCCTATTACTGTATTAACTCTTGGGGATGAGTCTAGAGGAGGAGATAGAAAAGAAAAACGATTACTCTTTTTATTTTTTTTTTAATTGGTATTTGAATTTTTTTTTAATCTTTATTTATTTTTGAGAGAGAGAGAGAGAGAGAGAGAGACAGAGTGCAAGCGGGGGAGGAACAGAGAGAGAGAGGGAGACACAGAATCCGAAGCAGGCTCCAGGCTCCGAGCTGTCAGCACAGAGCCTGACACAGGGCTCGAACCCACAAGCTGTGAGTTCATGACCTGACCCGAAGTCGGATGCTTAACTGACTGAGCCACCCAGGTGCCCCGGAAAAAGAGTACTCTTAAGAATATTTGGTCTTATGTGGAAAAATAATGTGAACATAAATGGAATACCTAGAAAATTAAATGGTTAGTACAAATTGGCAAGTGCTTTGGAGAACTAAGGAAATTAATTTAAGGAGAAGTCATTGAAGGCTGTGGTTGGGCAAAGGAGTTTATAGAAAAGATCTTGACCATGTATTTGAGGGAACTGCTAGGTTTGAATGGGTCAGGTACCTCGCATAACAAGATGAGTATTGATTTAACAGGTAGGAAAAACAAGCATTTTTTGGGAGCGAGCAGAATGTCTGCAGAAAACAATATTAAATAATTTGTAGAAGTAAGTATATTTTGCAGATATTTCATAGAGAAATGATCATGTGAAATGTACATAGACCTATAAAAAATATTTTTCTGTTCTCCCTCTGCCCCTTCCTTCCCTAGTAATATTTACGATTTTAAAGTCAGAGAAGTTAACAAATAATGAAATTTAAAAAAATTTTTTTTAATGTTTTGTTTATTTTTGAGAGAGAGCAAGTGAGTGAGCATGAGCAGGGCAGGGGCAGAGAGAGAGAGGGAGTCACAGAATCTGAAGCAGGCTACATGCTCTGAGCTGTCAACACAGAGCCCGATGCGGGGCTCGAACCCACAGACCATGAGATCATGATGAGCCGAAGTCAGACGCTTAACTGACTGAGCCACCCAGGCGCCCCACAAATAATGAAATTTTAAGTAAAGAGTTTAGGATAAAAAATTGCTGACTTTTTCAGATTCTATTTTCCTTACTTTTTTCCTTTTTCTTTTTTTAGATGAGTTATCACCACCCTTTTCTGAACAACACAACAGGGAGCAAATTTTAATTGGCTTGGAAAAGTTTATTCAAAAAGAATATGATGGTATGTCATATGTTAAAAATTGATTGTTTTTGTTATAGCCACCCAATCAGAGTTTCGTTTATTTTAAAAGTGTTCATTGAATGTTATGGTTAGGTACTAAAACAGGTGCTGGGAATATAGTACCAATACAAAAGGTGAAACCTGCTTTCATAAAACTTATATTAAGAGGAGTAGACAGAGTCAACTAACAAACAGGTATACAATTTAATATCAGGAAATAATAAATGCTATTGAAGTACAGGAGTTGAAAGGATAGTGATGGAGTAGTTCTCTCTACTATTATGGTAGTTCTCTGATAAAGTCACATTTGAAGAGAGCCATGAATAATATGAGGGAGCAAGTTATATGAATGTCTAAGGAGAGAACATTCTAGAGAGAAAGAGTAGCAAGTACAAATACTCCAAGGTTGAATTATGTTTGGTATGCTTGAAGGCCATGCAGGAAGTCAGTGTGTCTGGAGTGGAGTTGTGAGGTAGACTGTAATAGAAAGATGAGGTCTGAGACGTAGTCTAGAGATTGAGTCATTAGGGCCTTATAGATGTTGGTAGAAGGACTTTGAATTTTGAGTGTCTAATGAGAAGCTTCTGGAAGGTTTTAACACTTAAGTGGTATGATCTGAGAGAATAGAGTATGGGTCCATAAGAATAGAAGCAAGTGGAACATTTAGAAAGCTGTTGTATACATTCAGATGAGACATAATAACATCTGAAAGAGTCAATGAAAGGGGGTCAAATTTAGGACATATTTTGAATGTAGAACTAATAAGACTTGCTGAAGCCTTACATGTTAGATACGAAGGAAAAAAAAGGTGTCAAGGACAGTTTCAAAGCTTTTACCTGAGTAGTTGGGTGGTACTGTTTAACTGAGATGGCAAAAATAGGAGAAGGAATAGGTTTTGGGCATGGGGATGAAGAATCGAGAGTTTTGTGGCCAAATATTTTAGGAAATGATAGAGTTGATTTATAATGGAATGAATGTATATTATGAAAGATCTGTTATATAAGATTACATTTTCCATTATATTTGCTAGTATATACAGTCCTGATCAAATCTAAGTCTGTTATATTTAGCTTATGCACATTTTTATTTGCTGATGAACATAGCTTCTTTCACGTCTCTCAGTTGCCATTGAAATTTCAAGTTGGACATCAGAACTGAATTGGACGATTAGGTTTTGAAAATGTAGAATTTGTTTTTTAACTGTGTAATCTACAGGAATTAATATGGAAAGATATCCAATCCAGTTAAGGTACAGCTTGTTTGAAGTGGTAGCTGTTACTGGCTGACACTAAATATGAAAGGATAATCCCATCATAATTTATATCAAATGGATTAATCACTCACTTTGGGAGGAGAATTAATTCTATGTACTTAGGTGATATTTGTAAAACTACTTGAATTGTGCCCTGAAAAAACTAGTTTACTAATTTCTAGGAGGTAAATCTCTAAATATTAAACTTTACTATTGGTAGTGTTGTGGAGAATGAAGAAAAGTGATGAATTTATGAGTTAGTTACATTGAAAGCAGCTAATGGACTTGGTGATTGTTTGGATGTAGAAGCTGAGAGAGAGTGGTATTAAGAATAACACATATATTTCTGATGTGGGCAGTTGGGTAGATAAAAATACTATTTGCTGAGAATAGGGATTATAGGCGCAATAGTAGGTTTGAGGTAAAGTTGAAGGTTTAGTTTTGACTTGTTGAATTTATGATGTCTGTAGAAAAATGTAAACAGCAGTTAGAAACATGGGTTGTGGGAACTTGGGCAAAAGATCTGGGCTTTAGATGAATGTTTTGGAATTTCTCAGTATATCTGGCAATGGAAGGTAATTTAAGCTGTCAAAGTGGACAAGAGCATCTTGTGTTAGTCCATTAGTAGGTAATAAAAGACTTCTCTTTCCTACGAATTATAAAACTTTTGACTTTTGTTTTCCTTTACTTAGAAAAGGCCAGATTGTGCTTATTTGGCTCTTCTAAGAATGGATTTGGATTTCGTGATAGTGATCTGGATATTTGTATGACCCTGGAAGGCCATGAAAATGCAGAGGTAAGAGCTAGTGTCTGGAAAGGGATGTGGAAGTTTATTTTCTTCCAGTGGTGAATATATTTGAAATTATGTATGTAGTATTGATAAAAATATATGGTACCATTCTTTGTGTAAATATATCAGCAATTGTAGTATTTGAAATGTAAAAGCATTTAGCACTATCATTTTAGAAGACATTCAAATCTCTAAGTAAATTTACTGTTTCAATAATTTTATATCATGAAAACAATGTCACTGAGTTAAAAGTGCTTTGTATTGAATTTTTGGGAAAAGTTAATATACCATAGAGTTGTAGTTTTTTCCATTAGAACCAATGGGAAGCTGGTGCTACACTACGAGTGAACATTGATCTCACTTTCTGTCTTTTCATATCTCTTCCGTTAAGTGATATCTTTGTATCACTAAAGATAGAAAATAAAGGTGGGCATCTAATTTATAAGTAGGTTGTATTGTACAAGTTAATTAGAATTTTTGAGCAATTAGAAGACATTTTTTTCCATAAAGCATTATTATAAATGTTGCATTCTAGGATAGCTTTTAGTAAAGAAACGCATTTTGGGTGGGAAGGGGAACTAACAGTTATTGAGGCCTCATTTCATTCTTAAAACCACCTTCGAGGTAGATAATTTCCCCCATTTTACAGATGAGGAAACTGAGGCTTTGAGAGATATACTGACTTGCCCAAGTTCACACAGCTAGTAAATGTTCGAGCCGGGATTCGTACCCAGGTCTGTCTGACTCCACAGTTCATGCTCTTTCCATTGTATCTCACTGCTTCTCTGTAATTTATTTAACCCATAATGTAGCTGAAATTTAGTACTAATAGTACTGTAGAACCTAATCACTACTTTTGGAATTTCACTGTGAGATGCCAGGAGCAGACCTTCCCCCAGAGCAGTCTCAGCAGTGAGAGTGGGTACTTGTGCTTTCTTTCTTCGTGTATCAGCCTTCAGTAGTGGGAACAAGATTGTCCAAGCTCCACTAAAGAAAGGGACTGATTGGACAGGGAAGTATCCCAGGCCTTCCTAGCAGCCACTAAAAAGGAGGGGATCCCTATAGTTGCTCATTCCTTTAGGAACATAGCTGTTGGAATTTATGTTTCAAGATCAGGGACTGCTTGCAAGATTGGGGTGTGGCCAAGCTTCTGGCATCTGTAGTGGTGTCAGTATAGAGTGTTATTATAAAAGAATTCAGAATCATGTACTGTGGGTTTCTGAAAATTTTTTCAAAAGGTGGCTTTTAAATTGTTAGAATCAGAGTAAAGATGGCAGAACCATAGTAAAGATGGCAGAGTAAACATGTCTGGTTGATCCTTATTTCTGGCCCTTAGAAACTGCTTCTAGTATTAACATCTTATTCTTTTTTTTCCTTTTAATTAGTTAATTCTTTTTAGGGAGAGAGAGAGAACGTGCATTTGTGTGCATGTGAGTAGGGGAGGGGCAAGAAGGAAAGGGAGAGAGAGATTCTTAAGCAGGCTCCATGCCCAGTGCAGAGGCTGATGCAGGGCTCCGTCTCATGACTGTGAGATCATGACCTGAGCTGAAATAAGAAGTTGATGCTTAACCAGTTGAGCCACCCAGGTGCTCCTTAATATCTTATTCTTTAAAAAATGGAAAAGTTGTAAATGTTTTAGTTCTCCTTAACTAACTTCTGCTCGGTGCCATCTACTTGGAAGTAGGCTTCCCCTCTCCATTTTGAAGAGCAAGAATTGAGGGAGTAGGAAATGATTTTACCCAGGGAAGAGGTTAGGGTTTAGATACCTTCTATGTAAAATTTAATAATCAGACTCTAGTCACTAAGGGTTTGTCTGTTATATATATAATCTGTGCCATTAACATTGGAAAGTTGAAACAATAAAAAAGATTAAATTTGCTTCTAGATGAGCCATAGTTGAAACTTATAATTTAGCATAAATTATATCCTTACATAATAAAGAGAAAAATTATCTCTTATTTTATTATGTGTTAATTAGTAACTAAAGGTTCCCTTGAAATCCTCAGGTTAAGTTGTAATAGTTTCTGGTCTCTTATAGCTAAAAAGAGCACGTTAGGGATAAACAAAAGTGATTTCAGTAGAAAGTGTGGGCACTGATGTATATACCATTCAACTTAATCCATTTAATTTATAATACCATTATCTCCCTATTCCTTGTATCACGGTTATTGTCACATTTCAACTCTGCTGTCCCTGGTTTTAAAAAAATCAATATATTTCAATTTGTGGGGGTAAGAATTTTCTTGAAAAAGTAGATTGTGTAATAATTGGATTACTTTTCTTTTCCTCATCAACATAGTAATAATAATAATAATAATAATAATAGCTCACAGACTTAAAGTGCTTATTTTGTTCCAAGCATGCTGCTGAATGCTTTCATACATGTCTCGTGTAATTCTTCCAACTACTTGGTAGGGTAGACATTTCTCATTATCTTGATTTTATAGTATTAGGCTCCGAGGGTTAAGGATTCACAGTCACACAGCTAGTTAATACTTAGTTGAAGATTGTTTGTCTAAATTCAGAGCCTATGTTCTTAATCACTGTACTGTTTTACATTCACCATATCCATCCTTAGTTACATATTCACATATTTGAAAACAGTATTCTCTTGTCTTTGTGCTTCTCACACTTTAATGTGGATGTGAATTACCTGGGAATCTTGTTAAAATGCAGATTATGATTCACTAGATTGGGGTGGGGCCTGAGATTCTGTCTTTCTGTCAAGTTTCCAGACGATGCTGATACTGCAGGTCTATAGACCACATACTTTGAGTAGCAAGGGTATATTTGTGTACCCTTACATATATATAAGTAGAGCTTATAGCTAGCTGGAGATTTGAAATGCTAGTATTAAATGCTTCATTACAGTAGAATTTGCACAAGGCCAAATTGAGTTAGACAAACTTTATTATTTGTTTCTTTTGTTTTTTAGAAATTAAACTGTAAGGAAATAATTGAAAATTTGGCAAAAATTCTTAAGAGACATCCAGGTATGAATTTAAATTATAGCTTTAAAACAACAAAATATTTTTTATCTTTATGAAAATTATTTAACTTAATGAAATTTTTGTGTTTGTCTTAAATCAGGTTTAAGGAACATTTTGCCTATAACTACTGCCAAAGTGCCTATAGTAAAATTTGAACATAGACGAAGTGGTTTAGAAGGCGATATCAGTTTGTATAATACATTGGTGAGTTTCTCTTTCTGTATAGACCCAGGTATTTGTTATTTTAAAAGTTTACAGATCACTGACCATTTATGTTTAGATGTTTCAAATGTATTTTAAGACAAAAATATTTTTATGAATCGTCTTGATATTTCCTTCACATTGAAGATTAGTTTTTGATTCATTTATAGGTGTTTTAAGTTTTACAATTATATATTTTATTTGGATTGTATTATATCTTTTTATCTGATTTCTGAGTTTAATTTTAATAAATTTGAAATGCTTTCCAATATGTAATTATTTTTCAGGCTCAACATAACACAAGAATGCTAGCTACTTATGCAGCTATTGATCCTAGAGTACAATACTTGGGATATACTATGAAAGTGTTTGCAAAGGTATTTATTAAATAGTTAATGATCTGCTTTGTTATAATACTCATGATAGTTAAGATGATATATATGGATGTCAGACTTGTGGCAAACATCTTCTCAGTTTTACTTGGCTGAGCTTTTATTTTATTATTATTTTTAATGTGTACTTGTTTTTAAAGCTTATTTTTTTATTTTGTTTAAGAGAGTGTGAGTGAGTGGGGGAGGGGCAGAGAGAGGGAGAGAGAGAATCCCAAGCAGGCTCCATGGTGTCCGTGTAATGCAGAGCCCAATGTGGGGCTCAGTTCCACAAACCATGAATTCATGACCTGAGCCAAAATCAAGAGGTGGATGCTTAACCAACTGAGCACCCAGATGCCCCTGTTTATTTGTTTTGAGAGAGAGAGGGCATGTGCACGTGCTGACACTTGTGTGTAGCAAGGTAGGGACAGAGAAGAAGAGAGAATCCCAAGCAGGCTTCACACTGTCAGCACAGAGCCAGATGCAGGGCTCGAATTCATGACTGAGATCATGACCTAAGCTGAAATCAAGAGTTGGATGCCCAACCAACAGAGCCACTCAGGTGCCTCATTACTTATCTGAGCTTTTAAAGGGAAGCACTCTATTAAATGGTTTAAATTTATACCTGTTAGAGTAGGGTGAGTCTTCTTAGTTTTTTCCTGTGTGTGCTTTATTCCTATGTGCAACACTTTCGTAAATTTCTCAGTGGAGTAAAGATTTTCAGCCCCAGGTCTGGGAGTTGGCATATCATACTGAGTTAGGTAAGAATCTCTGAGTTAGGAAATCTGAGATTTGGGTCTAGTCATAAAGTTTTCTAAGAAAACAAAACAATAAAATGCTGTGTTTCTTCTGTTATAACACTTATAAACTGAATTCTGTTTTCTTGTTTTTCACTAAGAGTGTAAACTCTATGAAGATGGAGACCTGTATCCCCAGTTTAGCGTACCTGCTTTGTGGTAGCTATTCAGTAAACAGTTAATTTTGTGAATGTGTTGGTGGAAGACTTCTAGTAGTGGAGTGAGTTGGTCACATTTTCATTTAGTAAAATCCACTCTTCCAGCAGGAAGACATATTTGTTTAGATATTCCTTTAGCATGTCTGTGGACAGAGGTCATCTTAGAAAAGAATGATGGAATGCCTGGGTGGCTTAGTTAAGCATCTGACTTCGGCTCAGGTCATGATCTCACAGTTTGTGTGTTTGAGCCCCACATCGGGCTCTGTGCAGATAGTTCAGAGCCTGGAGTCTGCTTCAGATTCTGTGCCTCCCTCTCTCTCTGCCCCTCCTCTGCTGGCACTCTTTCTCTCTCAAAAATAAATAAACATTTAAAACAATTTTAAAAAAAGAAAAGAATGGCATTCAGACACATTCTCAAATCGTATTTGATATGGCTACTTCTGGATTCACCTCACAGAATAATTTTAGCATGACCATTTGCAACTACATGGATGGAACTGGAGGGTATTATGCTAAGTGAAATTAGTCAGAGAAAGACAAAAGTCATATGACTTCAATCATATGAGGACTTTAAGAGACAAAATAGATGAACATAAGGGAAGGGAAACAAAAATATAAAAACAGGGAGGGACAAAACAGAAGAGACTCATAAATATGGAGAACAAACTGAGGGTTATGGGAGAGGTTGTGGGAGGGGGGGATGGGCTAAATGGGTAAGGGGCACTAAGGAATCTACTCCTGAAATCATTGTTGCACTATATGCTAAATAACTTGGATGTAAATTTTAAAAAATAAAAAATAAAACAAGTTAAAATTTAAAAAAAGTAATTTTAGCGTGATGGGTCTGTACTCTTGTGGAGTTGTGGCAATGAAACTTAAAAGTGTTTCATATCAGAAATCATTCCTCTCCCTTTATATGTCAGCTAAAGTCTTAGTGGAAGTCTCTGAGGATTCTTTCATGATATTTTTCAATTAAAAATTTTGTTTTGAGGGGCGCCTGGGTGGCGCAGTCGGTTAAGCGTCCGACTTCAGCCAGGTCACGATCTCGCGGTCTGTGAGTTCGAGCCCCGCATCAGGCTCTGGGCTGATGGCTCGGAGCCTGGAGCCTGTTTCCGATTCTGTGTCTCCCTCTCTCTCTGCCCCTCCCCTGTTCATGCTCTGTCTCTCTCTGTCCCAAAAATAAATAAAAAACGTTGAAAAAAAAATTAAAAAAAAAAATTTTGTTTTGAATAGTCAACTTATTCATGTGGTTTTGAATTTAAAAGGTCTAAAGGGATTTCTGCTGGAAAATCTCTTGTCCACACCTGTCTCCTAGCAAAAGTTCCTCTGTGCCTTCCCAGAAATATGTCAGTATAAGCAAATACATAAATTTCTTATCTCCTTTTTATTACAGGTATAAATATACTGAAAACATTGTTTTGTATTTTGCTTTTCTCACTGAATAATAGATAGAAATTATTTTCTATTAGTATACTAGAGCTTTTTTGTTCCTTTTTTTCTTCTTTGTTCTTTTTTAATGGTGACACCCTGTTCCATAGTGTAGTCATCAGTTTTTTAAAACCTGTGCCCCACTGATGAGTCTTGTTTCTATTTTTTTGCTGTTAAAATAGTGCTATAATAAAAAAAATTTTTTAAGTTATTTCACATGTTTTTTGGTGTTTTTGCAGGATAAATTCTTAGAACAGAATTGCTAGGTTAAGTAGGATATACTTTTGTAATTTTGATATAGCCAAATTATTCTTCATAGATTTTATGCTAATTTATACTGCCATCTGTAATGTACGAGAGTGCCTGTTTGCCCATCCTCATAATAGTTTGTTGTCAACTTTTGGATATTTGACATTTTGACGGGTTAAAAAAATAGCGTCTTCATGTAGTCAGTACTCCTGCATGGAATAAGATTCTGAAGTTTTATTTTCAATAATATTTCTGTTTCTTTAGCGATGTGACATTGGAGATGCTTCCAGGGGAAGTTTATCTTCATATGCTTATATCCTTATGGTGCTGTACTTTCTGCAGCAGAGAAAACCACCTGTTATCCCAGTTCTACAAGAGGTAGGTTTTTAAAGTGTAAAGGAGTTTCTTGTGAAAATTGATCTACACATAGTAGATCTTGTGTAGTTTATGAGATCATGAAGGAATTTTTCCAGCATGGACAATTCTGAGTTTTCTTCTTCCTTTAATGTTATAATCATATAATGAACTTTTTTGCAAAATTCATTATGGGAGAATATAGACTACCAAAAGAATAATAGATGAACAGAACTATTAAATATCTTTTGCAACAGTTTTGTATTTCACAGTATTAGAGTATTGCAGATGATTATGGAAGTCTTGTAGCCATCGATGAACTCATACATTATATCATCTCAGATGCAAATATAAAGTTTCTTCTCTCCATAGTATTCTCCCTTCCCCTGCCTGGCAATGAGGTTTGGTATATACTTTGGTCAACTTTGTGAATTTTTGTTGAGAGAAAACCCAAGGAAATTCTTCCTCATCTCTGTAAGGGTACATTAATTGCAGTAAGTGTAAGAGTGTACATCAGAAGAAACAGATTGTACTCCTTTTCATTCAGATTTGGTGACTTAAGGATTCTCTTTTTGTAGCCAATTTATACTCTGTTATAGATTTAAGGGATTTCTTAATCATCTGTCTTTTCCTCCTCACTCTTGGCACAATGTGTATTTGCAAGCATTAGGGAGAATCCAGTTCTAATTTTTTAGGAAAGTGTTTATTTTCACATAAAGAGAAGAATCAGAATTGCTTGGCAGTTCACATATTCTGACTTCACATAAACCGATAGTCATGGCAGAAAAGAAAATCACACAATAAGCAAGCCAAATGGTGAATGTCAGATCGCCCTAGTAAATTTTAAAAAGTTCTAATGAATGTCATGTGCTTATAGCAGCATTTCCTTGCCCCTTTTTAAGATAACAATGGAAAGGAATCAAAAATTTCAAATATCCTTTCTTGGCAGAAAATTTTAAGTTGCTTAATCTATGTTGAATGATGTCGTTTTTGACAAGGTTGTTCACAGTAGGATGCTTAAAATTTATCATGAATTAATGAGGCCTGACAAGGCCAAGATCATTCTCTGTATTAGTCCATTGTTAACGGCTTTAAATTTGGGGATCTTAAATGCATTATTGCCCAGGAATACCATAGCAGCCATTTACTATGATTTGCTATGACTTTGACAGAATACCATGACTAAAATGGAACACAAAATTTGTTTTCATGGTAGTTTGTCTATGTTCTGTAATTACATTACCCATGAATGAGATACCACTAAGGTAGCACTATATAATGGAAAGAGCAGGCGCATGATTTTGGAGCCAGAGATACCTGATCTGAATCCTAATTCTGACATTGTGGCTTTCAAAAAGTTGCCTAACGGCCACTAGTCTGAGTTTCATCAACAGTAATAATGTAGTAGTATTATTTCAGTATTGATATAAGGTACAGAGAAATCGGATGCTTTTGCATATAGTGGGTGCTAAATGTTTTAACATGCTAAATGTTTTATTATCATCATCATCATTTTTTTTAATGATTTTTAAATATTATTACTGGGAAAATGTAGTCAGGACTATAGTAGCCAACTTCAAGAACTCTCCCATTATCTGCATAACAGTGCTTGATGAAATGAGAGGCAGTCCATGGAATGTTTTCCATCATAATGAGCTCTGATTGTGGGGGGCTTTGTGATACATATGAACTGATGATATATGGATTTTGCTTCTGGCATTTTTGCTTGTCATATGGGACCCCATTGTCCATTCTTGGCATCATTTAAGTATTGGTCATTGGCATCGATCAACTTTTAAGGGTAAGGATATGTTTAATGAAGATGATGATCTTTGACTCCATTTGTAATTGAACCTAGACTTGAAGTGACTGGGTATAAGTAATGTTCTGCTAAGTGTATTTTTCATGGTTAACAGTACAAAGTTATGTAGGTCAAAAGGAGCTTTCCTAAGAGAATGGTTTTGCTGTATTCTAGAAAATCATCGTAAGTAAAGTACATTTTCGTATAAAAATGCTAAAAAAGAATTAGGGAGTGTTTTCACACTTGATACTATGAACCACTATGTTTTCTTAGCTTATATCAGCTTAAAAATTGCCATTGAATGGATGAATCTTGAGGGCAGTATGTTAAGTAAGATAAAACAGTTGGAGAAATATTGTGTGATTCCACTTATGTGAGGTAGTCAAATCCAAAGAGATGGAAAGTGGAATGGTGGTTTTCAGGGGCTAGGAGAGAAAGAGGGAATTATTGTTTAATAGTTTCAGTGTTTCATTTCTTTTCAGTGTTTCATGAAAAGAATTCTGTGGATGGATGATGGTGATGGTGTACAACAATGTGAGTGTGCTTAATGCCACTGAACTGTACACTTATAAAATTTATATCATAATCATTTGTTATGTGTATTTGTTATGTGTACACATAACATATCATTATGTTATGTGTAAAAAAGTTGCAATTTAAATATAGCAGTAGAGGGGCACCTGGGTGGCTCAGTTGGTTAAGCATCCGACTTTGGCTCAGGTCATGATCTCATGGCCGGTGAGTTTGAATCCCCACGTCGGGCTCTGTGCTGGCAGCTCAGAGCCTGGAACCTGCTTTGGAATCTGTGTCTCCCTCTTTCTCTACCCCTTCCCTGCTCGTTCTCTCGTTCTCTCGTTCTCTCTCTCTCTCTCTCTCTCTCTCTCTCTCTCAAACAAAAATATAGCAGTAGATACTAAAATACTACAATTAAATATAAAAGTAAATATGGAAAACATACAGGGTCACTCCTTGTACAAATATGATTGAGATGTGTCATGGAGTTTTAGAGGGAGTACTGAAGAAAATGATGGTGTTGAGAGAGAGAAAGAGAAGAGAGAAATGGAAAGAGTAAGTGTGTGCGTGTGTAAGAGAAAGGGAGGATAGAATTAATGCTTTTTCTAAGGGCTGAAAGAGTGGAAAGTTAGAAAATGAAATATGAGAGCTCATAAAAAAAAATTGGCAAATCAGTGATTAAACACCTTCCAAGGCCCACTCCCCAGGGTCCACTTCCTGTGTTAATCAGCCACCATAGTTGAGTTTGGATCACAGTGGTTACTCAGAAATAAGAATTATATCAAAAAGAATCAAGGTCTAAAGTGATAGCTTGTATTATTTTCCATGTAATATCTATAATAGTATCCATAAGGGTAAAATAATCTATAAGGGTAAAATATTACACTTTGGCTCCTTTGAAGCCTTCATTTCTTTTTTCAGGGCAAGATCCCATATCTTTTGTTTTAGATATCAATATCTGTAATTGCCAGGCTCTCCGTTGTTTGTTTTATGAAGTGTCAGAATTTATGGTAGATAAGTGGTAACTGTATTTAAGTTACATATAAATAAAAAGCAACTTATTAGCTTAAGTTTCTGGAAACTTGATCACTTTATGAACATGCTTTCAGAGTAAATATATTCATTCAACAAACATGTATTAAGTATTCTCTATATGGCAGGCTGTGATGAGGTAGGAATTTTGGCTCCAGTGGAAAGTTACAGTTTTTGCCTACAAGGAACATAAAGCTGAGAGTGAGATTAGATGGGCCAGACATGTTAATTTTGTAAATCACTGTACCATCTAAAATGGAAGGGGTGATGAGGGAGGACCACCTTATCTGATGGTTTTGAAGTATTTTCTGGTAAGCTCTGGGGACTCATTAGTGTACATGTGAGAAGTGAGATAAGGAAAAATGGGGTATGTTTCCTGTACTCAGGCTTCTATCAGAGTACCTCTGCTTTTTATCTGTTTTACCTATTAAGCTTCCAGGAAGGTTGCATTTTAGGAGAAGTTTCTACAGCTTAAGAGGAAAAGAAAAAAGGAAACAACTGACCTAATTAATCTAATATCTCATTTTCATTGAGAATACCTAAGGGTTTAAGAGGATAATTGTCTTATCCGGAATCACTACTTGGCAGGACTAAGACTAGAAATGAAGTCTGCTGACTGTGAACCTGTTGCAACTTTCTACTTTATTGCATCTTTTTAAAAAAAAAAAATCTCATGGGATACTTTTCTTCTAGTAAAGTAGCATTACTCACCACCCCCTTCCTCTCCTTGGTCGGAACAGTGAATTATTATGCATAATTAATCATGAAGCTTTTGTGGGTACATGGGTGGCTCAGTCAGTTAAGTGTTGGACCCTTTGTTTCAGCTCAGGTCATGATCTCACAGTTTGTGAGTTCAAGCGCTGCATCAGGCTCTGTGCTGGCAGTGTGGAGCCTGTTTGGGATTCTCTGTCTCCCTCTCTGTCTCTGCCCCTCCCCTACTTGTGCTATCTCTGTCTGTCTCAAAAATAAAATAAAGCCTTAAAAAAAAACATGTTTAAAAAAAATATCAGGGGCACCTGGGTGGCTCAGTCAGTTGGGCGTCCGACTTAGGCTCAGGTCATGATCTTGTGGTTTGTGGGTTCAAACCCCACATTGGGCTCTGTGCTGACAGCTCAGAGCCTGGAGCCTGCTTCGGATTCTGTGTCTCCCTCTGTCTCTGTCCCTCCCCCCACTCATGCTCTGTTTCTTTCTGTCTCAGAAATAAATAAACATAAAAAAATTTTTTTTATCATGAAGATTTTACAATTTTTATGAAGATGTCAGGGAAATCTACCTAATTTTCTCTCTAAAGAAATCAATGTCCAGGGACTTTTCAGCTTCATCTGACACAGATAACTGATTAAAAGTACTAGACCCCTTCCCCAAAACAATCAGTTCCATTGATTTCTTTTGGGTGTACATATCAATATGTGTTTCTGCATCTATGATCCTTTGATGAAAATTCGGTTTTCATTGTTTTTTTCTTTAGTTTTACTTCCTTATTTTTCGGCTGGATGTGTTTGGACAGGCCAAATAGATAACATCAAATGTGTCAATTTGGAGAGTCTCACGCTTTGACCTTCCAGATACATTTTATTCATTAATAACTTGGCATCAAATTATACTATCCTGACATGTTCCTTTTGGAAGAAGTATTTCAATGTGTCTTTTATAGCTACATTCTGAAATGATTTGAGAATACTTAGGCTTTTGGGTTGGATGACTTGAAATCTGAAAATAAAATTGTTTTTGCAGATCTTTGATGGAAAACAGATTCCACAGCGAATGGTTGATGGATGGAATGCATTTTTCTTTGATAAAACAGAAGAGCTGGTAATTTTTTCATAACCTTTATGTTACAGAATGCTCACTGATACATGTTAGGATTTGAATAATTTAATAATTTTACTTGGGGTCCATATTTTGGGTAGGTATTGACATCTCTCTCTCTTTGTTCTCACTTATAGAAAAAGCGTTTACCTTCACTTGGAAAGAATACAGAAACGTTAGGAGAGCTTTGGTTGGGACTGCTTCGCTTCTATACTGAAGAGTTTGATTTCAAGGAATATGTAATTAGCATTCGGCAGAAAAAGCTGTTGACAACTTTTGAGAAGCAGTGGACATCCAAATGCATTGCAATTGAAGGTAATCATTTAACTGATATTACCTGAGGAACAAAATAAAACAAAACAAAAAGCTAGAGTTTCATTTGGGAAGGAAATTGAGGGGAGAACTAAAACACATTAGAATTTGGAAGATTCTTCCTCTTTTAATCTATAATTTTTAAAAGAATAATTTGCTGATTTGAATGGTCTGAGTTATATAGTATTAGACTCTAGTTATGGCTCCTAAGTTTATGTTATAGTGAACATAATTTTTAATTAAAAAATAAATATTTCTTTTCTAGATCCTTTTGACTTGAATCATAACCTTGGTGCTGGAGTTTCTAGGAAAAGTAAGTTTGAAATATAGAAATCTCCTGTTTTTAAAGCTGTCTTATACATTAAGGTCTGCATCTTTATTATTTTCTTCTTTTTTCAATAGTGACCAATTTTATCATGAAGGCATTTATCAATGGAAGGAAACTTTTTGGTACCCCCTTTTATCCACTCATTGGCAGAGAAGCTGTAAGTTTACATAATTTGAATTCTGAATATTTTTTCTTATAAGAACTGTTCTTTTTTTAAAAAAAAAAAAAAAAAAAAAAAAGAACTGTTCTTTGTAATACAGGAAGCCTTATCCTGTTTTCAAGTTGGTGTTAGGAATAGGGGAAAGAGATGATTATAAGCTCCCTGTATTGTTTTTTTATTGCACTTGTCATAGTCCATAATGAGATACCTATTTGCTAAATGTTGTGTATTTGTTTAATCTGTTAAATTTTGTCTCCCTCATTAGACTGTAGCTCCATGAAGACAGGTCTCTTCACTGTCATACCTCTAGTACCTATCGTAGTGCCTGGCACATAGGATGTATCAGATAAGCATTTGTTGAATGAGTGAGGGTAGATATTCAAGAGTCAGTATCCTTAAAGTTTGAATTTTTTTTTTAATGTGTTTTAAAAACACCTTTTTTAATGTTTATCTTTGAGCGAGCGAGAGAAGGAGAGAGAATGCTCGAATGGAGGAGGGGTGGAGAGAGAGGGAGATACAGAATCTGAAACAGGCTCCAGGCTCCAAGCTGTCAGCACAGAGCCTGATATGGGGCTTGAACTCACGAACCTATGATTTCATGACCTGAACCAAAGTTGGATGCTTAACCGACTGAGCCACCCAGGTGCCCCTTTAAATCCTGAATTTGAATTGCTGCCTACTGCCCCTCTTCCATCTCTAGAAGTCTGTTTTTTTTAATGTTTATATATTTATTTTGAGAGAGAGAGAACAGGGGAGGGACAGAGAGAGAAGGAGAGAGAGAGAGTGTCCTAAGCAGGCTCTGCCACTGTCAGTGCAGAGCCTAACTCAGGGCTCGATCTCACAAACCTTGAGATCATGACCTGAGCCGAAATCAGGAGTTGGGTGCTTAACTCACTGAGCTACCTAGGTGCCCCTTATCCCTTGAAATCTAAATGAAAATACAAACAGAGAGGACAGCACCAAAGAAATACTTTATTATTTGCTGAGGCTTCTGCCCTAATTTTGGTGTAGCCCTGGTAAGCTGAATTTGATGGCATGGAACTGAGAGGATTCCTTTTACCTGAACTGGGTGGCATAGTGTTTCCCATTCTTCTTGGTCTCATTCTGTTTTTTTGCTTGCTTTCTAATGGGAGGAGGTCTAAGTTTCACAGAAACTTCCAAGAGAAGCAATCTCAAGAGAGAAGAAACTGTGTCTCTACTGTTGCCTAATTAATATCCTCAATCTTGTTCAGTACAATTTCCACTCTCTTTTTTTGGGATATAGGGTAAGAAAAGTAGAAAAGTCTAGAGCTTTATTCCCTTGGAGCATTTTTTTTTCCTACCTTTTGGGGGGTGATAATAATTATAATGGAGAGAAATAAAATAACAGTAAAATTTGAAATGACACAAAAGTTGTATAAGAACAAAAATGTCAAACAAACGGAAAATCCAACAATAATTTTACTAACATACTCATTAAAATAGCAATAAGAGCACAGTCAGATCAGAACAAATCTGATGATGCACTTATAAAACATTTTACCTGAATATTGTGGGAATTCCAATTGTTAGTGTGTGTATATACATATATATATACATGCATGTGTTCCATAGAACCTAGCAGTTTCATGTTGTCAGACTTTTTAGTAGAATATTAAATTAGAATACTTAGTAAACTGGAAATGTGCTAACTTTAGTCTATGAATATAAGATTTTAGTAACTCATAATAACTCAGTATGTTATAAGCAGTTCTAACAGATATCAGTCTTTGGTCTTGAATATCATTTGGTATAAAAGCCAAATATCGGTTTGGGGCCTATCAGAAGTCTGGGCCTATGAGTTGGCTAACCGTTTTTTGATCGAATTTTTCCTTTTTAAAAGTTAATATATAGTATTCTATGGCTTGTGTATTCTAGTCTGTTCTCCTTTAACAGACATTTAGATTGTTTTCATTATATCAGTGTTACAACTGATGCTATTAAAAAATACCCTTGTTAAATAGTCTTTCATGCTTATACTTGCCATAGTAAAATTTATTCTTTCAATGCATATTTATTGAATTCCTACTTGTACTGATTTCTCTGCTATGTACTGACAAGGCTTATAAGTATACAAAATAGATGTGTTTCATTCTTACACTAATGAAAATGAAGACAAGTATATTTTCTATTCATCTTTTTCACTTACGTATTCCCACTTCAACTATTCTACATCATCAGGTCCTTTACTATACTGACCCATTTTCTCCCATTCTGTCAGCTATCTTCTGTCTTCATTTTTCTTCCTATTCAAGTTAGATTTCCTGGTCTGTTCTCTTGCATATACTTTCTTTATTTTTCCTTTTTTTTTTTTTTTTTTTTTTTTAAACTTAAATTTTAGTTAACATATAGTGCAAATGTTGGTTTCAGGAGTAGAATTTAGTGATTCATCACTTACATATGCTTATCACAACAAGTGCCCTCCTGAATATCCATCACCCATCTAGCCCATTTCTCACCCACCTTCCTCCATCAATCCTCAGTTTGTTCTTTATTATTAAGAGTCTCTTATGGTTTGTTTCCCTTTCTCCTCTCCCCCCATTTTTATATGTTCATCTGTTCTGTTTCTTAAATTCCATGTATGGGTGAAATCATATGGTATTTGTCTTTCTCTGACTTATTTCACTTTGCATAATGCATTCTAGCTCCATCCACATTACAGGTGGCAAGATTTCATTCATTTTGATGGCTGAGTAATATTCCATTGTATGTATGTATGTGTGTGTGTGTATACACACACACACACACCCCACATCTTTATTCATCAGTTGATGGACATTTGGGCTTTCTCCATATGTCCATATCTCCATTTGGGCTATTGTTGACAGTGCTGTGCCATATACTTTAATTAAAAAAATTTGTTTTTTTATTTGAGAGAGCAAGAGAAAGCATGTGCAAGCAGGGGGGAGAGAGAGAATCTCAAGCAGGCTCCATGCTCAAGGAAGAGCCTGACACAGGGCTCAATCCCACAACCCTGGAATCATGACCTGAGCCAAAATCAAGAGTTGGACACTCAGTTGACTGAGCCACCTAGGTGCCCCAATGTGGCCTACATTTTCAATTCCTTTGCACCATTGTCCTCTTTTGCACCGTTTTTTTTCGTTTTTGTTTATTTTTTTGTTTTGTTTTGTTGAGAGAGAGCACAGGCAAGGGAAGAGGGGTAGAGGGAGAGAGAGAATCTCAAGCAGGCTCCATGCTCAGGGAAGAGCCTGACATGGGGCTCAGTCCCAAACCTGGAATCATGACCTGAGCCAAAAGCAAGAGTTGAACGCTCAACTGACTGAGCTACCCAGGCCTTCCTTTCTTTTGCACCCTTATGTGTTCAGCCTTACATGAATTCACTCATCCACCATCTGTCTGTGCTTGGGCAGCTAAGCACTATGGAAAAAAGTCATAAAGCTAGGTGGTTTTATTTATATAGTACAACTATAAATTAATGTTTACTGGCCTAAATTAGACTTTCAGTACCATGTGACATTCTTACTACATTAAAAAAAATTTTTTTTTAATGTTTATTTATTTTTGAGAGAGAGAGAGTGACAGAGCATGAGCAGGGAAGGGACAGAGAGAGAGAGGGAATCACAGAATCCAAGGCAGGCTCTAGGCTCTGAGCTGTTAGCACAGAGCCTGATGCGCAGCTTGAACTCACAGACTGCAAGATCACGACCTGAGCCAAAGTTGGACATTTAACCAACTGAACCATCCAGGCGCCCCTACATTTTTTAAAAGTATATTTATTTATTTTGAGACAGTGGGAGGGGCAGAGAGAGAGGGATGGATAATCCCAAGCAGGCTCTGCAATGGTAGTGCAGAGCCTGATGCGGGGCTCGATCCCATTACCATGAGATCATGAACTGAGCCGAAACCAAGAGTTAGACACTTAACTGAGTCACCCAGGTGCTCCTCTTATTACATTTCTTTAGTTACCTATATCTCCTATTTGATAAAAACTAATTCAGGTCTTATTTTACTCAAAATTCAATACCTGTTGTGTTTTGTCCACCCTTTCACCTCTGCCCTTCTTATGCTTAGAAGTTTTCCCTCAGAGACAAAGATAGTATCAGACCAATATTCCTTCAAGTTTCTGTAAACCTATAAATCTGCCTGCATCTGCAGATACATTTTTTTTTAAATGTTCATTTATTTTTGAGAGAGAGAGAGCACAAACAGGGGAGGGGCAGAGAGAGAGGGGAACAGAGGGGCTCTGTTATGATAGCAGCAAGCCCTATATGGGGCTTGAACTCAACCAACCATGAGATCATGACCTGAGCTGAAGTCGGACATTCAACTGACTGAGCCATCCAGGTGCCCCACAGATACATTCATTTGCATTCTTGTTCCATTTGTTAGTCCCTTTACCTTGAATCTTTAGTCTCTTCATCTGTGAAAAACATTTTCAAAGATGAAATACATAAAACATAGTTACAGATTAGCATTAAGAGATGAGCATTTACTATTGATTTTAATGATAGGGAACACTAATTTTGAACCTCAGGCAAAATGTCTCCCCCAGAAAGAATCACTTTCTTCAATTAGTAAACTTCTATTACAAAAAAACCAAAAAAACTCCGTTATTAGTAGTAGTATATTTTGAAATTCTTCAATAAAAATTTAGTGGAAATTTGCTTTCTCTCTTGTTAAGAGAGAAGGTACATAATACCTTCAATTTTGTCACAACACCTAAAATATTTACTCGCTGGTACAGGAAAAGTTTGCTGACCCTCAGGTGTAAGCCACCTTAACTGGGATCGGGGAATGGAGCAACGTGGATTAGAGATTCAGGAATAAAGTGGTTACAACTGGTGATTAATTAAAGGTGATGGGTGAAGGAGACCAAGTTCAGGATGATTCCTAGGTTTCTGCATTAAGCAACTGGGTGAACTGACATAGGCTTTCATTTTGTCTTGGAAGAAAATATGATGATGAAGATTTTAATTAGGGACATTGGTTTCATCAATAATAACTGAAGAATTCTTTTATCTGTTTTTTAAAATGCAGCTTTATTGATATAATTCATATACTCTATAATTCACTGATATACAGTGAACAGTTAATTCACTGGTTTATAGTTTATTCACAGGATTGTGCAGCCTTCACCACAATCCAATTTAGAACATTTTGTTTTTCTCTCAAGGAAACCCCTATCCCCACTCCTGTTTTTACTCCTACCCCTCAAAACCATCAATCTATTTTTTTTGTCTCTGTAGATTTGACTGTGTGGACATTTTGTATGAATGGAATCATATGTGGAGCCTTTTGTGACTGGCTTCTTTCATTTGGGCTAATGTTCTCAGGGTTTGTTCATGTATCAGTACTTCATTCCTTTTTATGGTTGAATGGTATTCCATTATATGGATATATCAGATTTTATTTATTCATCACCTGTGTTGGACATTTGAGTTGTTTCTACTTCTTGGATATTATGAGTAATGCTGTGAATATTTGTGCACAAATTTTCATGCGGATGTATGTTTTCTTTTGGTTATATATCTAACAGAATTGCTGGGTCATTTTGATAAATTTATTTTTAACTTCCTGAGGTGCTGCAAAACTTTTTTTTTTAATGTTTTATTTATTTTTGAAAGAGAGAGACAGAGTATGAGCAGGGGAGGGTCAGAGAGAGAGGGAGACACAGAATCTGAAGAAGGCTGCGGGCTGTGAGCTGTCAGCACAGAGCCCAACGCGGGGCTCAAACTCGTGAACCATGAGGTCATGACCTGAGCCAAAGTCGGACGCTCAACTGACTGAGCACTACCCAGGCGCCCTGCTGCCAAACTTTTTTAAAGTAGCTGTGTTATTTTATATTCCCACTAGTAATATATGTGGGTTCCATTTCATCCATATCCATTTTCTTTTTATGATAGCCATCCTAGTAAGTGTGTCTCTTTTATATCTGACTTTAGATAGGTTTGAAGATTGCTGTATGGACATATTCCCTTGCCTTCCAGAGATGTGGGTACTGTTAGGACATACTAGTCTTTGTGATATTGCAAAACAAAACTGAGCTAAAGCTTAGAAGAATAAGCCAGGTGCTAGGATGAAGGAAAAATGATTTGGGAAAATGATTTGCTTCGTATTGGTTCTCTACCTTCTCTTTAGGTATACCCTGCTTGCATAATAAATGTTACATGTTCTTGAGATGTTATAAGAAAATCCAATCATATTTTAAATAAACCAGAGGATTGCTTTATTTGCATAGAGCTTTTTGTAAAGAGCATAGTTTTTTTCTAGAAGTAGCCTGGTAAGGCAGAAAATATGAGATTTGTAGTCAGACAGACTTAGCTTTAAATCCTGCTTACTTATCAGCTTTTTTTACTTTGGGCAAATGACTTGAACTCTCTGAGCCTCCATTTCCTCATCTATAAAATGAGGATTAAAATAGTATCTATTTTAGGGACACCTGGGTGGCTTAGTCAGTTGAACTCCTGACTTTGGTTCAGGTCATCATCCTGCAGTTCATGAGTTCAAGCACCACGTCAGGCTCACTGCTGTCAGCCTGTCAGTGCAGATCCTGCTTCAGATCCTCTGTCCCTCTCTCTGCCCCTCCTCCACTTGTGCTCTCTCAAAAATAAATTTGGAAAATACTATCTACTTTATTGAAATATTATGGAAAGATGCCACAAATGAATGAGGAAATAATGTGGATATAAAGTGATTAGTACTGTTTGCAGCTGTGATATTGATGATAATTTTTAATCTTATTTTCGTATCATGATTTTAGTTGTGAAATATTTGTTGATATTTATTTCCTTTTTTAAAGTTTATTTATTTTGAGAGAGAGAGAGAGAGAGTGTGTGTGTGTGTGTGTGTGTGTGTGTGTGTAGGGGAGAGGCAGAGAACTAGAGAGAATCCCAAGCACTGTCCGTATAGAGCCTGATACAGGGCTTGATCTTACGACCATGAGATCATGACCTGACCCAAGATCAAGAGTCGGATGCTTTACTGACTGAGCCACCCAAGTGGCTATTCCCTTTTTTTAAAACCACTTTTACATCTTGGTCTTATTTCCATTTGGATTCCAAAATTCATAGTTTTTTTCTAGCAAACTTTTATTTTCTCCCTAGGAGTACTTCTTTGATTCCAGAGTATTAACAGATGGAGAACTGGCTCCCAATGACCGATGCTGTCGTGTGTGTGGAAAAATAGGCCACTACATGAAAGACTGCCCTAAAAGGAGAAGGTTGGCAAAATGATTTTATATTGACATTACAGGGAAAATAAATGTGAGGCCAATTGTAGCTATAACTGTGTTCATATATGTTTAAGTGAGAAAGTTCAGGGCTTAAATTGGACGTTGGGTAAATGTATATTGGAGTGGAATTTTGTTAATAGAGTGAGATTTATTTGTGGTACAATGGTATCTTAAAATACTCGTTTGTTCATTTATTCATTAATTCATTGTGGCTTTGTGTTTCTTTCTTTTTTTTTTAAATTGAAGAAGGATTTATTGATACCTTCTTTATTGGAAACTGTGCTAGGAGTCAAGAAAAAAAAGAGACATGGGGTTCTCACCTCACAGTAATGCAAACCAATAATTATAATATATAATTAACTAAATCTTTGAGGTATCTACTGTGAGGTATACCTATATAATACATACTTTGAGGAATATTTATTCTCTCTACCCCCTGAGGATATATTCATGAAATATACTTTCCTGTATTTAATAGGCCAAGAAAATCCCTTCTGTAGGAATCAAGTCCTACCTAATATAAAGATCTTAGAACTTGTCAGACAGAATGAACTCCTAGGTTGCATCAGTGCTATTTACTGATTGTTAAATGAGAAGATGCTTTCTCTAAGCGTCTACTTCTTACTCTGTAAAATGGAGTTAATAAATACCAGCCTCTGTTTGATTGTTATAAGATTAAAATTCAATACTAAAAATTTTTTCTAATTTGATAATGTATTATAAAACTACTAGAATACCCAGTTGCTGCCATATGAGTATATGTGCTTTAAATATGAGTTCTTTTGCCTTAAAAAAGATGCATGAAACCATGAGCATGTTAATCCCTTTATTGTGAGACTCTTGTATAGTTTAGTTTGTTCTGTGATTCACTCAGTTTACAAGTCCCTAGCCCCACATTATTGGTATCAGCAGTTTACTGTTTAGACTAAAGAAGAAAGACAGTGAAGAAGAGAAGGATGGGAATGAAGAGGAGAAAGACTCCCGAGATCTTCTTGATCCCCGAGACCTCCATGACACTCGAGAGTTTAGAGACCCCAGAGACCTCAGATGCTTCATATGTGGAGATGCTGGACATGTACGAAGGGAGTGCCCAGAGGTCAAGCTGGCCCGTCAGAGGAATAGCAGTGTGGCTGGTAAATAGAACAAGCCAAAAATAGTTTCTGGTAGAAATAAGGTCATTTGTGTTGATAACATTTTTAATGTATTTATTATTTTGAAAGAGAGATAGTATATGTGTGCACGAGCAGGGAGAGGAAGAGAGAATATCTTAAGCAGGCTCCATGCCCAGGGTGGAGACAGACTTAGGGCTTGCTCTCACAACGTGAGATCATGATCTGAGCTGAAAGCAAGAGTTGGTTGCTTAACTGACTGAGCCACCCAGGTGCCCTGCAGAAGGTATTTTCTGAAATATATTGTCTCCTTTAGAAAAGCAGTATTTGTCTTTTTGTCCTTCTTTCTATTCCCAGTTTTTTTTTTTAAGTTTATTTATTTTTGAGACAGAAGAGTGTGTGCATGCACACGTGTACACTTGGGAGAGGGACAGAGAGGGAGATAAAGAATCCCAAGTAGGCTCTGTGCTGTCAGCACGGAGCCTGATGCGGGACTCGAACTCATGAACCTCATCATGACCTGAACCGAAATCAAGAGTCGGAAGCTTAATCAGCTGAGCCACCCAGGCGTCCTCCACAGCATATTTATTCAGTGATTTACAAGATTAAAAAATGACTTTAATGAAAATGTTGTTACAAGTCCTTCACATGCATAATCATAGTTTAAAAGTTGATAAAATCTAAGATTTGAGACTCTTTAACAGAGAAAGGGAGTTTATTGATTGTCATTTCTCTGCTGTTTTCTTTATCTGTTGATTTTCTTTCTGATGTCTTCTCTTAGCAGCCCAGTTGGTCCGCAACCTCGTAAATGCCCAACAAGTGGCTGGTTCAGCCCAGCAACAGGGTGATCAGTCCGTAAGGACTAGACAGTCCTCAGAATGTGTAAGTACTGAACCTGCAAATGGATTAGTCTTGGCAGGAAGATAGTACTATCTTTGATGGGTGATAGGGTTGATCTTTCAGACTTCAAATACAATCATCCAGATTACTTGGTGCTTTGTAGTGGTATTCTTGCTAGTCATCTGAGGTGGAATGAGCATTACTTTTGGAGTGATGTATATCTGGGTTTGTATCTATGGGCCAGCTACTTAATTTCAGTGACTCTGCCTTCTTATTTGTAAAGTAAGATAACAACTACTAATATGTTTGTTGGTAGATTAAAATAAGGTAATGACTTTGAGGTTCTAGGCTTTGCCTAGTGGAAAAATATCAGCAACATTTATAAAAATAGACACAAAAATTGAGATGTGTTGGGGTTTAATACTGTTAAGGCAGTACATGCATGGTATTGCACTTGCTTGAAGCTTTTATGTGTCTTCTCATAGCTAATTTGAATACCTAGTGAAATATATCCTGTGAAAGCAGAATATTGGAGTTCAGATTCACAAGTTTCATATTTGCTGAGTTGCTTTTTACCTTTATGTAAATCTGTATTCATCTTGCACTTCTTAAATTAATTAATTCAATACCAGTCGAATGTTTGTTTACTCTAAATGTGACATTATGTTTTGGTTTGTCACACTTAATCCTTTGGGCGGCCATGTGAAGTGGAAGGTGTTAGTATGATCAAATTTTACAAATTGGGAAGCTGAGAATAAGAGAAACTAAAAGATTCAAACCTAGGTCTGTGTAGCTTCAAAGCTGTTAACTATTAAACATGCTAAATCTGATATCTGTGTTTTAGAAAAAAATCTTTAAGAATTTTTTTAAGGTTTATTTATTTTGAGAGAGACATAGAATGAGCAGGAGAGGGGCAGAGAGAGAGAGATTGATTGATTCTCAAGCAGGCTCTGCAGACAGTGCAGAGCCTCATGCAGGGCTCAGACTCACAAAAGGTGAGATCATGACCTGACCCGAAACCGGGGGTCGGAGGCTTAACTGAGCCACCCAGGCACCCACTAGAAAAAAATTCCAAGAGTATATGAAGATCAATATAGGGAGAGATTGGGAACATTAAGCAGCCCACTATCCTCACCTATAGTATTTGCGTACCTACTATGGGTCTGACATTTTCATAAATGTTACATAACAGCAGTAATATTAGCTAACATTGTTGAGTGCTATGTACTGTATATATGCTTTTTTCTATTTATTCCTGTAAAATATTAGAAAAGTACAGAAAATAATAAACATTCATGTAGTACCACCAGACTTTAATAAGTCTTAACATTTTGTTATCTTTGATTTATTAAAAAATTACCCATAGTCAACAATCCCTATGCATTCGTATTGGATCTTAAAACCTTCCTACCATCCCTTCCTAGCTACTAAAATGTATCTACTATCCTTAATTTGGTGTTTATATTTCCACATGTATTTTAATTAAACTACACAAAAACCTATGAGGTAGATTCAGTTCATTATTTATACATTACAGGTAAAAAACCCAGATTTAAGTTTTTTGCCTGAGGTCAAAACACACTTGTAAATTGAACTTGAACCCTCAGGCTCTGTCTTCAAAACCTACGCTCTAACCACTTTCTTGTGCTGCTTCTACTTCTACCCTTTGCTTCCAACACTCACTTTTCTGTTACCTGATATTTGGATAAGAGCCTAATGGACACTGCTGTTCTGATGTCTCACAAAGCACTTTAACTTCAAAATGTCTGGAATGTAACATTTTTCTCCAAATCCCTAGACTGGCCTCTTCTTGCTCCTGTGTTCTCCATCTCATTGAATGATCCTATTCTCTGGTTTCCAGAACTACTCCTCTCCCTCAATTCACACATCCAAATCAGTCACCAAATCCTGTTGTTTCTACCTGTAAAAAAGAGCTCACAGCCATTTGTTTCCCTGTCCCTATTTTGTAGCCTAGCTTACCATCATCTCAGGACTATTTATTGTAGCAGCCTTTTAATCAGTCTCATTAGTGTTTTTTCCCCCCTAATATTTTCTGTTTCATTCCTGTTAAGCCAGAATAATTTTTCTAAAACACATATTGATGGTGTTCCTGACCCACTTAAAACCCTTTGGTCATTTTCCAGTGCCCTCAGGATAAAGTCTTAACTACAAGGGCTGTAGTACCCTTCATTATCTTGCCCCTCATTGGTTCTTCAACCTCAAATCTGCCGTTCCCCTGCCTTTGTACTCCAGTAATATTAAACTTATTTCACAATCTCATTACTTAAAAAAGCCAGGTGTTCATGAGCCTAAAGACCTTCAGTCATGTTGTTTTCTCTGCTCAAAACACTCTTTCCTTCCCCTTATCCCTATTCTCTTTTATCAGACTGAGTTCTATTACCCTTGAGTCTCAGCTTCCTTTGGGATGCTCTCCTTGATTTCCACTTTCATTCATCTTTCTCTCTTCCCAAGTACTTTTAGGTGTTCCTGCTTTGGGATTTCCTTATACACTATACATTATACATTCTTTATCATAGTAATCATTTTAATTTATTTGGATTGCTTGTGTAATCTTAATGTGCTCTTCTTCCTTTTCCCCATAAACTTTAAGTTCCATGAGGGCATATATGTTAGTGTTGTATTTTTAACACCTAAAACAATGCCCAGACGTAATCAACACTTGTTGAGGGACTGAATCAAAGTGGCTGTGAGATATTTAGATATAAGTTTCTAGTTACAGTTGGAAATGTGGGTTCTGCATGACGGGAATGACGTCTGTGGTCTTTTTTCTTTGGATAGTAAAAGGGTTTATAGGGTAGTACATATGTCAGAGAGGGTTTGAGGATCTTGAAGAAAATTCTATTTTCATGTAAAATGAGGCTCTATTATTGTTTATTATACACATTATAGAGTTCTGTTTATAATGTTCTAATGAAATAACTCCATAATTTTGTATTTTGATTATCTCTGCTTTTATAATAGTAAGATGTTTTAAAATTAATTTTAAAATGTTATCTTTTTCTCTTTGCAGTCTGATTCACCATCGTATTCTCCTCAGCCCCAACCATTTCCACAGAACTCATCCCAGTCAGCTGCCATTACCCAGTCTCCATCCCAGCCAGGATCCCAACCCAAGCTTGGCCCACCTCAGCAGGGAGCCCAGCCCCCACATCAGGTCCAGATGCCTATGTATAACTTTCCCCAGTCACCACCAGCTCAGTATTCTCCCATGCACAATATGGGACTGTTGCCAATGCACCCTCTCCAGATCCCTGCCCCGTCCTGGCCTATTCACGGCCCAGTGATCCACTCTGCACCAGGCAGTGCCCCCAGCAATATTGGCCTGAACGATCCCAGCATCATCTTTGCACAGCCTGCTGCCAGACCTGTGGCGATCCCTAACTCCTCTCATGATGGACACTGGCCTCGTACTGTGGCTCCAAATTCCCTGGTGAACAATGGTACAGTGGGAAATTCGGGTAACCCTTCCTTTTCTTCTTTTGTATATGTCTGTAGAAAGGTTGGGTGGTTGGTTTTATTGGTTGAACTGGGGGAAATAAAAGTGAGGAAATATTTACAGAGGGGCAAGCATAGGATTAGATACAGTATATGGGCTATGGATTCAGACTGCCTAGATTTGAATCCTGGCTCTGCCATTTATTATGTGGGATTAGGCAGTTGCTTAATCTCTTTATGCATTGATTTCATCTGTAAAATAAGGATATTAATAGCATCTAACTCACAGGGATGTTGTGAATATTAAATGAGGTGATATACATAAATGTCACTTATTTTATGATTATTTTATTTTATTATATATATAATTTTTAATATATGAAATTTATTGTCAAATTGGTTTCCATACAACACCCAGTGCTCATCCCAAAAGATGCCCTCTTCAATACCCATCACCTACCCTCCCTCCCACCCCCCCATCAACCCTCAGTTTGTTCTCAGTTTTTAAGAGTCAACTTTATGATTATTTTAAAGTTTCACTGCAATCCTGCTTGGTGCATTACTAGCACTCATTTTATAATTTAGGAAATTGTAGGGTTAAGTAACTTACTATCATGCTCTTGTAGTTAATCATAGTAGATCTAAGTTTTAGATCAATTTCTTTCTTCAAAACTTTGTTCTTTGCCCTAGTAAGAAACAATTCTTACTAATAAGTAAGGAGTAATTCTTTAAAAAGCTATTACTAGCACTTTGTAGCATTAAAAACTACTAGTTTTTTCTGATATGTAAGTAATACATTTTCATTATAGAACATTTGAAAAATAAAAGATAATCCATAATCTTAATTCCTAGACATAATTGCCAAGTAATACTTAGGTGTGTTACCATCCATTTTTTAAATATTTGCATAATTAAAAATACATATACCATAAATCTTGTTTAATATTCAACGTTTTAGTTGATTATATTTTTATTTTAAAAACTTTTTTGAAATGTACACAGAAAGAGGGAGTTTTAAAGTAGGACGAGCACCCTGTTACCCAGCTTTTAACAGTTACCAATATTTGCTATTCTTTGACCCCTTTACCTCATTTAAAAAATTCTTTTGGCTTTAGTATTTAATCAAATCTCAGACATTGGATCAAATTTCCTTATAAACCTGTTTGTATCTCTTTAAAAAAAAAAATCACAAGACCATTACCATACCCCGTATCACCTAATACCTGTTCATTTTTATTCTTTTTCTAAAATTACTGTTATTGTTGATTTATTTGAATCAGGATTCAAACAAAGCCTTTACATTATAAGTGTATGCTTATTTTATTTCTTAAGTCTCCTTTAATATGTAATACTTTCTCTTCACTATTTTTCCCCCATATAAACTGTTTGTTAAAGAAACTGTAGAACTTCTTATATTCTGATGTTGGCTGAATTGTATCTTTGTGGCATTATTTAACATGTACCTCTGTCCCCATATTTCCTATAAATTGGAAGTTAGGTCCAGAAGCTGGATTAGATTCAGGTTATTTTTGTTGGCAAGAATTTATCTCTTGATTGGTCCTGTATGTTTCTTGTTCCCTCACTTCAAAAAGAACTTACTCTCGCTGTTCCTCTTTTAGTGATCTAAGATTGATCAATGAGTTAGGTGATATCAGTGTGTTCTGTCCATTATGAAGCGTCCCATTAATTTTTACATAATAGTTTTAGCTGTTACTGATAATTATTTCTGATAATTGCTATTTTACTAGGGGTTGTAAAATGATCATTTTCTATTTACTGCTTGTGATTCTTCTATAAAGAACTTTTTCTTATTAACTACTTGATTATCCTGAAATATAGGAAAAGACTAAAAGCTTGATTCTTTCCCTTTATCAATTTTCACAAGTATTTTAGTACTTTTTATACAAAAATATGCTATTGCTTAGAGTACCATGATGGAAGAAGTACCTCTGCTCTCTTTTGGAACAATACATATAATGTATTTTGCTGAGCAGAAATGTCAAAGTATGGGAACTCATTCAGATTTCCAAGATCAAAGGATATGTGGCATATGTGACCATTCTTTTTTTTTTTTTTTTAATTTATTTTGAGAGAGAATGAGTGCAAATGGGGAGGGGCACAGAGAGGGGGAGAGAGAGGGAGAAAAAGACTCCCAAGCAGGCTCTGAACTGTCAGCACATAGCCCAGTGTGCTGCTGGAAACCTACAAGCTGCAAGATCATAACCTAAGCTGAAATCAAGAGTCACATGCTTAACGGGCTGAGCCACCTAGCACCTAGGCACCCCATACATCTTCATTCTAATGTGATCTTTGTTTCTGTCATTCAACAAATGTTTATTGTATATATGCTATGACATGTACCATGATAGTCACTGGGTTATATAATGAACACAGACCCAGTGTCTTGCCCTTTGATACAATGGCTCAGTTTTTACAGTTTTATTCCTCCCAGTACCACCACTAGTTGATCTCTGTCAGTCATAATGAACTAATTAATTAACGTCCTAGGAACATACTGTATTATCTCTTACCCGTAATTGTTTACTAAAGTTGTTCCTTCTGCCTGGAAAAATCCTCTCCCTATCTCTCCTTCTTACTCTCACCTCCTTTTGCTTTGCTCCAAAGCTTGGGTGACTCATTCATCTTCCATTTTTAAATTTAGCTCACTTTCTAACAGGAACCCCTCTTGTTGATTTTGTCCTTCAATTGTGCTAGGTATCCTTTTTCTTTTCCATGTTTCCTTAATATCTATATCTTTATACTTGTCTTATGAAATTGCCAGTTTACTTGTTTGCATAACCCATTAGGCTGAACTTCTAAAGGCCGTGAATTGTTTCTTCTCTATCATTGTCTCCATCGTGTCCAATATAGTGCCGGATGTATGGTAGATACATTATTCATATAATATATTATTTTTATTATATAATGATTACTCAGTAAATGTTATATTGTTATATGTGGAATGGATTTACAACTCCTAGTTAATATTACAGCTAAAATTACTAATTTGTTGAAAATGGAAGGATTGGGTGAGAATATATTATGAAAATATTTAGTTGTGAAAAATGGCCGAGGGAGATTGGAATATATCCTAAGAAATACCCTTTGATGTCAAAATACATTTCTCAGTTGGTCAAGACCTTAATATATATACCCAGTCTGATTTAAAGCAAAAAATATACCCTGTAGCTTCAGTTCTTTAATTTTTTTTCTTTAACGTTTATTTATTTTTGAGACAGAGAGAGACAGAGCATGAACGGGGGAGGGTCAGAGAGAGGGAGACACAGAATCTGAAACAGGCTCCAGGCTCTGAGCTGTCAGCACAGAGCCTGACGCGGGGCTCAAACTCACGGACCGCGAGATCATGACCTGAGCCGAAGTCGGCCGCTCAACCGACTGAGCCACCCAGGCGCCCCTGTAGCTTCAGTTCTTAATTGTAACTTGGTTTTATGAACTTTCAGCAAAGCAGCTGCTTTGTTTTTCTGCTTACCTCCTGAGAAGACTGAATTTGTTAAGAGTATGGCTAGTATGGGTTTTAGTTTTCTGGCTGTGTACTCCTCCCTATCCGGTACCTCTTAATTTGAGTCTGCTAGGAAGTTTAGTGAATGAGGGGAGTGTCTTTCAGATTATTTCCTGCCACATTGTGACTCTGGATGAGAAAAGCCACCAGAAATGATGCAAAAGATTTAGGAGTAATTACTTAGGAGTAATTTGAAAAGATGCACTTTGAAAGATGTACTTACATCTTAAAGGGAAGTAGATTGTGGGGGTGGTTTGCCATAGAATGGATAGCACTCCTATTTTTTGAGTCTCTACTTACATACCACAACTTGTGCAAGCCACATTGTTTTTGTTATCTGATTTAATCCTCACAACAGCCAGAGGTGCATAATTGAACTTTAGTAATTTTTGGAACTGGGATTTGAACTTTGACCTGGTTGGCTCCAAAGCCCAAGTTCTCAACCATTATACCGCAGTGCTTCAGTTTCTAATAGAATTGCCTTTTGAACCATGATACAGTTGTTTCTAGGATAGTGTCATTGTCTTTAGGAAAAAGTGGAAGCTCCTTAATGATGTACTAAAGTTCTTTAAAATGTAAATCCTACCTTATCCATCCAGCCTTTTTTTCTTTCATTGCCTCCTTTTACTCCTTAGTGGTACTGCTGATTGTTTTTGCAGCTTCCCAAACTTGCTGTACTGTCCTGTTTCCTGGCTATTGTACTTGTTATTCTTTCTGTTTAAAATGCCCTCTTTGCCCCGTTTTGCCTAACAATTCCTTGTGCTTTAAAATTTAGTTTAGTCAATCATCTTAGGAAAACCTTCTCTAGCCTTGAACCAAATAGGTTAGCCCCCTCTTTATTTTTCATTATTATTATTATTTTTAATATTTATTTTGAGAGAGAGAGTGCCCAAGCAAGCAGGGGAGGGACAGAGAGAGAGGAGAGAGAGAATCCCAAGCAGGCTCCACACTGTCAGCACAGAGCCCGACGCAGGGCTTGAACTCGCAAACCAAACCCAGGCTGAAACCAAGAGTCAGTCGCTTAACCAGCTGAGTCACCCAGGCACCCTAGTTCCCTCTTTAGAGCACCTTCCACCAATCTCTTATAGCAATGACTACTTATTACTGTATCTCTACCTTTTATATGTCTCTTTTATGAGTAATTTGAGCACAGTGTTTGATTCTTAAAAAAATTGGTATCCTCTGCATTTAGCATTGTTCTTGTCCAGTGGTAGGTACTCAATAAATCTTTGTGGAATGAAGGAATATTTAAATGAACAAACTGATATTTTAAGTATGTCTTTCCTGTCTTGTTGAAATGCAGAGCCAGGCTTTCCAGGACTAAATCCTCCAATTCCTTGGGAACATGCACCACGTCCCCATTTCCCTCTTGTCCCAGCTTCGTGGCCTTATGGTTTGCATCAAAACTTCATGCATCAGGGAAATGCCAGATTTCAGCCCAACAAACCGTTCTATACTCAAGGTACCGTTGTTTACAAATTCATTAAGAGGCTGGGTGGGTTTTGTTCTGGGACAAAGGTGGCTTTGTGAAGGCCAGGAACCAGGAGTGAGATTTTATGCATTCATTAAACATTTTATTGAGAGCATACTGTGTGTCACACTGTGCTAGGTGCTTGTTCAGGCAAGAATTAAGGTAAACCTGTACACTTAGAAGAGCCAGACATGTAAAATAGACAAGGATAGGAACTTAGAAGGAGTCAGTTAAATGTTATCCTAGCAGAGTTTATAGGAGATAAGGACACCAAGGATCAAATCACACAAGATTTTGACATTTGAATTAGACTGTGAAAGAGATACAGGATTTGTTTTTCCTAGAGATTTGTTAGAGATTATAGGGGAAGAGTATTCTTAGCTGAGGGAATATATATGTAAAGTTGAGGAGTTTTGCCTGGCATAGTGAGGAAAAAAGAAGAGAAAATAATACAACTAGAGGATGAAGTGGATGGGAAAGATGTGTACATGATGAGGCTAGAGAAGGTAGGCTGAGGCCATATTATGAAAAACTTTGGACTCTGTTTAGTAAGTAGTATGAATTTAATAGAAGTTTTTTAGTTGAATAGTGACATAGTCAAAATTTGTTTAGTTGAACTTGAATGACATTAGAATTCATTTATTCTGTTAGTGCTGACATACCAATAATAGGTTTGATCTAAGTAATGAATATTACAAACTAAGGAGAACTTGTCACATTTTATCTAGCCTACTTGCCTCGAAGGTATTTCAATTCTAATAGGGAATGTCTGAGTCTGGCCCTCAGCTCTTCGTTAACCTATGAATTAAAAAACTAGAGTCAGTTACTTACGACACTTAAACTAGGAGTTCAAGAAATTAAAGAAAGGCACTCAAGAAATGCTGACTGAATTAAATGGTAACTTTAAGGGGAAACCCCTGGTACAAGTTTCAGGCTTGATTCATTTAAGCCTTTGTAAACTATCCGTGTATTGCTGGGGCATCCCTATATTATAGAATGGCAGAACATTGACTGTGGCGGACTTAATCTTCTGAGTAAAGAACTAAGGTTGAAAAAAGTTATTAATCATATAAGGGCTTGGTGGGCTGGTGGGATGGTTGGGGGGAGTCTGAAATTCTTCCCTGGTGAATTTGTTGCCTTTGGTACCTCCCCTTCATCTCTCTTTTCTTTCACATACCCATGTTTCCCTGCTCTCCTCTTCTTTCTCCTGCGAAATGTTTTTACATGCTTTATCTCCTCTTTACTATATAAATAGAAAAAAAGAGAACTAGCTACAAGTTATTAATTCTAAGCGTTGTCAGATATATAGGCACAAGCCTTTCAGTTTCCTGTCTGTGTTGTGTCCAACAGACAGATGTGCCACCCGTCGGTGTAGAGAGCGTTGTCCCCACCCACCAAGAGGAAACGTGTCGGAGTAATGCGAGTCCATTTTCTTTCAGCTGGTCTACCGATGCACAGCAACCAGCCAATCCTGCTGTCTCAAGGGTATCCGTACCTCAATGTCAGTTACATTCAGCAGAAAAAGTGACATTTAATGGAAAGCAAAACAAATCAGGTCCTGATTTAAAATTTTAACACGTTTAGATAGCTTATTTAAATTCTAAGACTGTTTTTAAAGACTGTATTATTTGTATATAAATATGAACTATAGTTTTTACTAGTATCACCAAATTGAGTGATACAAATTTCATCTATTTTATTACCCTATTTTTAAGGGAATTTTATGTTTTGTTTAATCTTGATGAATTGTATAAAGAGAGAATTTAAAAAATTACATTCTTTATTTTCTATTAGCTGTATTCATACTTTGGTTGCTTCAGACTTTATATATATTGTTCTTAAGAATTAGGAAAAACTTTCATGTGTTTTAAATTTGTCACTTCTATTCTTTACAGAACCTTGTAGTGCCAAAAACTTTTTAAAAGCTAAAAAAAAAAAAATAATAAAATAAAACTACAACGTGAAGATTCAGAATTTTTTCTTTTACATTCTTGTATATTGAAAATATTCAAAATTGAACAGAAAGTTGCTTTTGTCTGTATTTGAAGTAATTCTATTTTAAGTTAATAAATCTTTTTGACAAGCGTCAAATTTGGTTAATTCATATGGTTGTTTAGATCATGGAGATATGTAACAATTTAGAGATTTGTTTTACTCTCAGTGAATGGAGCATTCTAAATTACAGACTTAGAGAACCAAGAATCTTTTTTAATGTCCTTTATTTTACTGGATCTTCACAACACCCATATGAAGTTGATAGAAACATATACTGTCTTCATGTCTGTTCATCATTGAGAAAACAGAGGTGCAAAATGATAAAGTGAATTCCAAGGTAGCACACTTCTATGTTGGAAAGAGAATGGAAACAGATCTTTTGAAGAAGAGTTTTTAAACACTGAGACTGATACTGGCAATTTGAGTGGAGGGAAGAGATTTCTTACTTACTGAGGTACTAGTATGTGCCAGACTATCCATTCTGAGTTCTGTTACTACCTGGAATGCACACTTGCCAGGATGGTGTTTACCAATAATGGTTGTGGTAACTGATTATAGTTGAAATTAAACTTGTGTTGTTAGTAGTATTTTAGCTCTTTTTGGTACTATCCATTGAGCTGAGGTCATTTTGTCTAAACCTCCCAATTACATATTTGACAGGGATTTTGGACTAAATGATCCTATAGATTTATTTGGAAATCTGCAGAATAAGTAAATACAAATGTATTTTAAGGACAGTGTATTATCTTTGTTCTGCTTCCTCAGATATGCATTACTTAAATAGGAGACTCTGGGCTTTTGCCATATTTTCCACCTTGGAAGATGCTTGAAATCTATTGCAGGAGGTTGAGGGCTTTCCTGCCATATTTACAGCCCTGAAAAGGTATTTATTAAATGTTAAGATCAGGTCTATTTACTGTAAGTTCTTCATATTAAAACTTCAGTATCTCTCAGAATCCTACTAAATGGTGGAGTTTGCTCATTTGTTCTGTTAATGAGATAGCTGGCCCAGTGTATGTTTTTGTTAAAATATAGGCATACCTCGGAGCTGTTGCAGATTAGGTCCCAGATCACTGCAATAAAGCGAGTATCGCATTAAAGTGAGTCAAATGCCTTTTTTGATTTCCCAGTGCATGTAAGTTACGTTTACACTTATCCTGTAGTTGATTTAAGTGTACAGTAGCTTGTCGAAAATGTACATGCCTTAATTTTATTGCTAAAATATGTTAACCATCAGCTGAAATTCAGTGAGTCATAATCTTTTTGCTGGTGGAGGGTCTTGACTTGAGTGCTGACTGATCAGGTGGTTGTTGCTGAAGGTTGAGTTGGCTGTAACAATTTCTTAAAATAAGACACAAATGTAGTTTTGCCACATAGATTGATTTTTTCCTTTCACTTGAACACGTAGATGCCACTGTAGGGTTCTAAATTAGCCTAATTTCAATATTATGTCTCAGGGAAAAGGGAAGCCCAAGGGAGAGAGAGAGATGAGGAAATGGCTGATTGGTAGAGCAGTCAGAACACACGCATTTATTAAGTTTGCTATCTTATATGGGCATGGTTTGTGACACCCAAAACCATGGCACAGATCACCGTGATAAATACAATAATACAAAACTTTGAAATATTGTGAGAATTACCAAAATGTGATAGAGATGCAAAGTCATCAAATGCTATCAGAAAAAAAGGCACCAATAGACTTGCTCCATGCAGGGTTGCCATAAATCCTCAATTGGTCAAAACAAAACAAAACAAAAAACCTCAGTATCTTTGAGGGGCAGTAAGTGAAGTGCAGTAAAACGAGGTATGCCTATATGACTTGGAACATTGGTGTTTTTGTTTTTGTTTAATGTTTTTAGTTTTGAGGAAGAGAGAGTGAGAGCAAGTGGGGGAGGAGCAGAGAGAGGGGGAGACAGAGGATCTGAAGTAGGCTCTGCGATGACAGCAGAGTCCAATGTGAGGCTCAAACTCGTGAACTGTGAGATTATGACCTGAGCCGAAGTCAGATGATGCTTAATTGACTGAGCCACCTAGACACTCAGCATTCAGGTTTTTTTTAAATAGCGTTCATGTATTTAATCTTTTTTCAAGTCTTGGAGAACAGATGATGAGGTGTGTAAAGTGTTCATTTTACTGTTCTTTTGTATTTATTTGAAACTTTCGTTAAAAAAAAAAATCTCTGAGGCACCCAGTCTTAAGAGCATGCAGCTCTTGATCTTGGGGTTGTGAGTTTGAGCACCCTGTTAGGTATTGAGATTACTAAATCTCCAATAAGAGACTGTCCCTAATTCAGCTTTACTTTCTAAAGGAAAGAGGTATATATCACCTGGAAAAACGTATTTTGGGGGTTTTATAAAGCCCAGTAATTTAGGCTTTACTTTTGTGATAGTGTTCTATATAGTAATTTTCAGTATCTCACTTGTCCCTCCTTCAGCAATTACCAGTGCTCAGTAACTGGCAAAACTGTTCCAAGTGGAAAACTGTAATAATACTCTGTTTGTAATTTATACCAGCAGCAGCTCAGTTTTAGAAGTTTGTAAACTTCTCTTAGAAGTTGTAAACTTAAAAGTTTTTGATTGTGAATTCAAATTCATTGTAGAGCAGTTGGAAGTGCCAAAATTATCAATCTTTATTCAGAGTACACACACACACCACACTTAAGACCATATTGTTTTGAAATGTTTTGTATAATGTTTAATGACATGGAGAGATTAGTATCTTCCATTGCCATTAAAGATTATTCAAAGTATGAATATTAATTTTGTACCATACAATTTATTTGTTAAGTGCCCTACAGATGGACATTTTTGCTGTTTTTTCCTCATATATTAAAAAGTATATAAGATGATGCGATAAAGCTATTTTTGTATATATTCTAGCATGGTGAATATATATAGATATATACTTATATTTGTATATGGGATTATTAGGTAAAAAAGGTAAAAGTTTTAGGATTCCTGCTATATATTGCCAAACTGCCTCCAGGAAGGTGGTTACCATTTTGTGGTCCCCAAAAATACATCAAATGTGTTGGTGAGCTTATAAAATAGCTTTAAAGTCGGAACAACTAATTTTTTCCCTTGTGAAGGATAATTTAAATGTATTCATTTAAAAAAAGTATTAAATAAAGGAACAAAGTATAGAAATCATCCATCAATCAGAAATACTTTTTAAACCTCAGGTTTACTTTATTTTTTTATTAAAAAAATTTTTTTTATGTTTATTCATTTTTAAAAGACAGAGAGCACAAGCAGGGGTGGGGCGGAGAGAGGGGGACACAGAATCCGAAGCAGGCTCCAGGCTCTGAGCTGTCAGTACAGAGCTCGACGCAGGGCTCGAACTCACGATGAGATCATGACCTGAGTCGAAGCTGGACGTTCAACTGCCTGAGCCACCCAGGCACGCCTCAGGTTTATTTTAATACTATTTTTTAATGTTTATTTTTGAGACAGAGAGCGTCAAAAGCAGGGGAGGGCAGAGAGAGGGGGGGAACAGAGGACCCAAAGCAGAGTTATTTAAGTAATCTTTATACTCAATGTAGGGCTTAAACTCATATCCCCAGTCAAGAGCTATATGCTCTTCTGTCAGAACCAGCCAGGCAACCCCCAGCTATTTCTCTTAAACATAGACAAACATACATACAAAGAGTTTTTAGAAAGTGGGCTCATGTGCTATGTTCAGTAAATATAGCAAATTAATTTTACTTGGATTTAACAAAAAGTGAAATGAACTGCTCAACTTAAAAATTTTTTTCTATGGTAGTTCTAAAAGATTTCCTTAAAAATTTTTTTAATTTTAGACAGAGAATGAGCAGGGGAGAGGGGCAGAGGGAGAGAGAGAATCTTAATTAAGCAGGCTCCATGCTCAGTGTGGAGCCCGACACGGGGCTTGATCTCACAAACACTGGGATCATGACCTGAGCTAAAATCAAAAGTTAGATGTTCAACCCACTGAGCCACCCAGGTGCCCCACTAAAAGACTCCTCTTAAAATTAAGGGCAATTATAGAAAACATTAAAGAGGCTGGAGTTATTTTTTCCTGGTTTTCATGTATGTTTTAGTGAAGTGTAGGACTCCTATTATGAAAAACAAAATCCACACATTTTGTTCACATCAAGTCCTAAAACTATTTCCCATTTTTATTTAGTTTTTAAAATGTTTACTACCATTCCTTTTACTGCTGCTTTTTATTCCCAAATCCTGAATTTGATTAATTTCTTGTTGGGTGAGTTTTATTGTCAGGCATTTTTTTCCTAAGTGATTAGAATGCATATTCCCTTTACATTTTGTTCTTAATTTTTTTTTACTGTTTATTTTTGAGAGAGAGAGAGAGAGGCAGAGCAGGAGTCCGGAAGGGGCAGAGAGAGAGGGAGACAGAATCCAAAGTAGGCTCCAGGCTCTGTGCTGACAGCACAGAGCAGGACTTGAACTCAAAAACATGAGATCATGACCTGAGCTGAAGTCAGACGCTTAACCAACTGAGCCACCCAGGTGTCCTTTCCCTTTATGTTAAAAAAAAAATTTTTTTTATGTTTTATTTTGAGAGAGAGAGCTAGCACATGGGGGAGGGGCAGAGAGAGAGGTCCAAAGCGGCTCCAGGCTCCGAGCTGCCATCACAGAGCCAGACACAGGGTCGACCCCACAAACTGGAACTGCGAGATCATGACCCTAGCAAGTCCATTGCTCAACTGATTGAGCCATCCAGGCGCCCCACCCCCTCTTTACATTTTAAAGACAACTTTGGGTGGGTACAAAATTCCTTTCACAACTTTACCCCTAGAGCCTTTTGCTTCACTGCTGCCTTGTGAAGTTTGTTCTAAGATCTGAGACCAGCTTGATTTTTTCCCCCTCATTATACAGGACTTGATTTCTCTGCTTAGATGTCCTTGTAATTCTTTGTGTCTTACCTTCATCAGGCTATTTCTTAATAGATTGTTCATTATTTCAAGAAAATTTTCTTGTATCTGGATATTTAAATTTGCTCAATTTTCTTCATCAGGAATGTGAATTATGCATATGTAGGATTTCAAGTGTTTTACTACCTTTATATGTCTTTTAAAAATTATTTCCCATTTTTATTTTCTCCAGCCTATTTTTTGTATGCCTTATATTTATTTTATATTGCTTTATAATAAGGCTTTTTTTTTTTTTTAATTTTTTTTTTCAACGTTTTTTATTTATTTTTGGGACAGAGAGAGACAGAGCATGAACGGGGGAGGGGCAGAGAGAGAGGGAGCCACAGAATCGGAAACAGGCTCCAGGCTCCGAGCCATCAGCCCAGAACCTGACGCGGGGCTCAAACTCACGGACCGCGAGATCGTGACCTGGCTGAAGTCGGACGCTTAACCGACTGCGCCACCCAGGCACCCCTATAAGGCTTTTATTTGTCCAGTTTTTTAAATCTTCATTTAAGCTCTACTAAGCTTATTTAATCTCATCTTTGAACATGTATACTTTGCATTTTTTTAAAACATCACTTTGTTAATAGTCTTTTTTTTTAATGTTTATTATTTTTTTGAGAGCGAGCTAACGAGCATGAGTGGGGGAGGGGCAGAGAGGGAGACACAGATTTAGAAGCAGGCTCCAGGCTCGGAGCTGTCAGCACAGAGCCTGATGCAGGGCTCAAACTCAAACTGTGAGATCATGTCAGATGCTTGACTGAGCCACCCATGCATCCTGTTAATGGTCTTTTTTTGAGTCTGGAGAACTTGTTACTTTAACTTTCTGCAGGGAGTGACCAGCATCTGTGGTCTTTCTTTTCTGAGTAATGCTTATTTAACATCAGATCAATCTATATGCGGGAAATAACAGAAAGGGGCTCAGGGAATGAGGCTTTCAGTTGAGTTCTTATATTGGAAGATTTAACCAAATTAATTGTGGGAAGTGAAATCAATTTAGTAGTTTGCACCCAGTGTTAAAAATGTATTAAGGGGTGCCTAGGTGGCTCAGTCAGTTGAGCATCTAACTTCGGCTCAGGTCATGATTTCATGGCTTGTGAATTCGAGCCCTGTTTCGGGCTCTGTGCTGACAGCTCGGAGCCTGGAGCTGCTTGGGAGCCTGGGTTCTGTGTCCCTCTCTTGCTCTGCCCCTTCTCCGCTCCTGCTCTGTCTCTCTCTCTCAACATTAAAAAAAATTAAAAAAACCCACAAAATACTGTATAGGAAATACAGAATGCATTTTGCATAATGTTTTTTTCCTGAAATGTTTCAGTATAGAATACATGTGTAAAGGGGTAAAATGTAAAATGTTTCTTAATATAGGCTACAGTCAAAAAAGGTTTACAAAGCTACAGTTCCAAGGCCTCATCCAGTAGGCTAGCACACAGATGACAGAAATGGCCCTTCAGCAAAGTTTGTCCTTAGACTTCATCTCGTCTGCAATTCTTTGTCACTAATAAAAGAATAGGAACAATCTGCTTCCTGTTTTAGGCTGGCTGTACTACAATTTGGTTCAGATCTCTCCATACACCTAAATAAGTATGCTTTAAGTTTATAGTTAGTTTGAGGAGGCGAGGCTTATTTCTGTTATTTAAGATTGTCGAGTTTTTGTGGGTTTTTTTTTGCAGGTTTTTCAATTTCTTAATCTTATACTTTAAAATGAATATTTTAACAATATGCTTGGTTGGTCCATAGGTCATTAAGCCAGAAGACATTTCTTTCCATCTGGATCACTTTGGTAAAGAACTAACTTCTAGGACTCTATAACAGATATAAATAGAGGTGCTTATATTTAATTCTTAAAGGCAGTCTTATATATAGTTGTATGATGAATAACATTAGCTCTTATGGATGACTTTTATCAGCTCAAGTATTACCAGGTGAGGAATCGTTGAAGAATGTAAAATCTCAAATCTCCCAAAATGCTTTAACATTGCTGCAAAAGTCCTTCAGTTCAACAGCAAGCAAAAGAATGTTAATCCTGTGACCAGATCTGGCTTCCCAAGAAACTAGATCCTATGAGGCAATTGGTCTTCAGAATTCTTGGTAGGTCCAGAGCTGTGGGAAGTCCAATCACTTCCCCCCACCCCTCTTTTTTTCCACTGTTTCCTTTTTAAAGGAAAAGTTAAGTACTAGTAGAATGAACTCTTCTAGCAAAGATCTCAACACCTTGATTATCAATGCCCACGGACACTTTGCAGTTCTTATTTTGCTTCTAAGTCCTCAAACCCTTAGCTTCTTTGATATACTGTCTCCTAATTCTTCTACCTTTCTGAAAGTTCATTTCCATTTTCAGGTGGTTGACTGCATTGCTTTCTCTCACCAGTGTTGAGTGTTGCCTATGCTTCTGTTGTTGGCTTTTCTTACATAAACACACACTTCCTGGGCAGCCCCCATTTAATTCTACATCTTCCACAATTACCTAAATGTTGTCAATTCAGGGTTAGATCACTATGCTCAACTCCAATTCCTACTTCTAACAACCTGGGCTTTATCTAGATATACCGTAGCAGTCTCTGTACTTTAAGTAAAATTGAATGCATCATTTTACTACCAAAAGAACTTTCACCACCTGCCCCCTCTAAAGCTTGGCCTCTTCCTGCTGTACTTTCTAACTTTGTGAATAAATGGCACTGTTTGCCAGCAAATGAAGTCAAAACCGTGAATGGTATTAGATACTTAACTCTCCTTTTCAATCTTATAGGCCCACTGCTACCGACTAAACTTGGAAAATAATGACAGTCTTTTCAAGGTAAAGGCTGAGCACCATAACCTAGAATTCAAGGCTTATGAGGAAGAAAAAACATATAAGAATGTTGTGTAAAAGGTGTTAAGTTCCATTGTTGAACTGTTCAATGCAACTGGATTAAATGATCCAGAAGAAGTCTTAACATTTGAATACATTCTGTTCTTACAAAGCTGCTGCTAACTCATCAGTTTTCATGTTTATTACGTAGTGCTGCTGAAAAAAAGTCTGGGAGAGAATAGGTTTTACTGACTTGAGTTTTGAGTGTAACAGCAGCAGCACAAATCTCAGGATTCTCAGAACAGTTCTAATTACGGAGCAAACCAAAACTAAACTACAGAAATACGGAAAGTGGATGTGTAAAATTTAATAACAAAAGGGTCACCATGCAGCCACATCCTCTCCTTGCCATTCATCCTCTCCACCCCTCAAATCCCTTACAAAGTTGAGTACAGTCAAGGTTGGTTGTACAGAGGGGTCGAAAGCAGCCCTTGGGAAGTGCTATCCCTCAAATGTGGATTATGATTCAAAGAGCGATACAAAACTCAGCACCTCTTTCATTTAAAAAAAAAAAAAAAAGTGGAGAAACTTGGTTAAAAAGAGCTAAAATATTCTCATAGCTGCCTAAGGTGTAGGTCTTGATACTTCCACATAGACAGGTGACTTCAGATCCACATGAGGCCATTTGGACTAAAACCAAACTGAGTCCATTACTCATTCCCTCTCCGGCTCTTCTTGTGGCTTTTCTTAGATCTGAAATGGTAACACATACAAATCGTAATACAGGTGTTAAAGGAGCTAGGCAAGAACTTCTGAGGAAGACAGGGGCATGCAGATACTGACGGGGATGGAGATACCTAATATTTATTTATTATTATTTTTTAATGTTTATTTATTTTTGAGAGAGACAGAGAAAGAATGGGAGTAGGTTAGGGGTAGAGAGAGAGGGAGGCACAGAATCAGAAGCAGTCTCCAGGCTCCGAGCTGTTAGCACAGAGTCCGATGCGGGGCTCAAACCTATGAGCTGTGAGATCATGCCCTGAGCCAAAGTCAGATGCTCAACTGACTGAGCCACCCAGGCACCCCAATACCTAATATTTATTAAATGTGCTTGGTGTACTGTCTCAGAGCAACACTGAGTGAGGCATTACTATCCAAAATTTGCCATTGAGAAAATGGGCTCTGAGAGGTTAAGAGTGCACCTGACAGAGTATAATAGCATATAGAGGTTTCTAATGAAAATTTATCAAATGAAAGTGACTTTGTCCAATGTCACTCAACTGTTAGGTGTTAAAAGTTGGGATTTAATCACAGGTCTCCTGAGACCAAAGCTCATGCCCTTACCACTATCCAAAGCTGTAATCCTATGAGGAAAAAACAAACGAACACGAAACATACATAGTTCTAAAAATTCTCAGGGCAAAAGGCCAATTTTGTCCTGTAATAAAGGAAAATTCCTAAATATTCCCATCAAAACAAAACTTCAGGTCTAACTTAGTTATGATTGGGGCTTTAATTTCTGAATAAAGAAAAAATTCTTAAGTCAAAATAGAGATCAGTCCATACCTTTCAGGAGACTTTGAGTGGCTCCTATGTCTGTGACTACGGTGATGACCTAGGGAAGAAAGGGCCACTGGATGAGTGGTATTCTACCTACCTACTCCCTCACTGGCACTTTCACTTCCCCCAACCCCTTTAATTGGCTTAATATTTTTTTTGGCTTATGCTAGAGACAGCTCTTGTTGGTAGCACTTCTCTGAAATGTGTGTGTTGTGGGGGCGGTGGTCAGAAGAACTGAACCCACTTTATATACATTCAAGGCTTTATGGCTGATTTCACAAAAATCACATTTATTTACCACTACTCTGTTGGGTGGTGTTCCTATAATTTCAGATGAAAAAACTGAAGCTCATCATCTTTTTAGCAAATCTTATAAAGGAGAGTCAAGATGTGAACTCTTAACTTTCATATTCTAAGTTCATTTCCTTTTCTTTTCAAGCAATAATACAGTCAGGCATTTCTGTACTGCAGGAGGCTGACTAGGCTAATTACAGTTCTTTAAGACAACCAATAGCAAAAGGCCCAAAGGCTATACCTGGAGACTTGGAGCGGGATCTGTGCCTTCTATCTCGAGACCTGCTGCGGTGACGCCTTGGACTTTTGCTCCGATGCCTTTCTCGGCGAGGGGAGGGGCTGTGGAGATGACTGGTCAGATTCCTTTATCTGACAATATATTCACCACAACAGCACCCCCCCCTTCCCCAAAACCCTATCTTTCATTACAAATCAACTGAAGGCTTACCTCCTCCTTTTAGGAGACCTACTCCGCCTATACAGAGAGAAAAGAGGAAAACCTTAGTAGGTGCACTGCAGTTGTAGATTCCAAAAACTGTCCAAATTCTTCACTCGTATCCATGCCCTTTGCTCTGTAACTTTTTATTAACACCCTCCCACTCTAAGTCTGGGATTGGCCATGTCATCTGCTTTGCCAATGGGGTATTCGCAGATGGGATACTAACAGATACTGGAAGGAAACTTATGTGACTGAGGCTGTCTGCTCTTGAATTCTACCACTGCCATGAGAACATGCCTAACTTAGCCTAGAATGAGACACATGGAGAAGAGATGAGTTGCCTCAGTCATCTTAGTTAAAAGCCATCTTATACTAGCCAACAGACAGCTGACCACAAAATGGGTGAGTGAACTTACACTGCCTATTCTATTCTAGCCCAGCTTCAAATCACTGACTATAGCCTTGTGAACTACATAAATGGTTACTGTCTGCCACAGAGGTTTTGCAGGTGGTTGTTCTATAGCAATTAATACACTAGGCAAACATTCTTCACAATCTGAATTTTTTCCTTCTTTGACGTCCAAACTTCTTTGCTACCGTGCTAAAAGTCTCTCTGGAAGAGGCCAATGACTAGGGCCTTACCTTCTGGGAGACCGGCTTCTACTCCTCCTGTAGCGCAGTGTGGGAGAACGACGGGGCTTGTCCAAGTCTCGGTAGCTTCTCCGGCGATGATCAGGTGATGGCACTCTCTCCAACTGGAAAAGAGATAACTTACACAGAACCATTTAGGAACAGTATATACACCCCCTCCTCATCCTGGCCCAAATTCCACCTCCAAGTGACTTTAAAACAACAAATACATAGAGAACCCTAAGGACAAAAAGAACTACCAAATAAACTGAATGGTTTCCAATAATCCCACTATTATTCTAGTGTTGGTACCTTTATTCTGGGACAATGTGAGAATAGTGAGAAGTAATTCTGTTTATCTCCTTAAGAAGCTGGATTTCCAATGAGAAAGAAGAGATACAGATGTAAGATCAAGAAGATTAAAGTATAAACTCATGCTGTACTTTAATCTTAAAAATTTCCTCCAGGTCTGCCAACTGTAAAGACCTAGAGATATTGACCAAACCCATAGCAATGAGCATTTATAGTGCCCAGACTGTGGTATCTAAATACCATTATCCCTTTAAGTGAAAACCAAGGGCTCCCTGGAAAAATGGCTAATTTCAGGTTTGGGGCAGAAGCTTTGAAGACATGACTAGAATGTATCAGAAGCAAGGAGGCTGAGATTACCATGATTATATCAGTCTCCTGAGTCAAGTTGGGGGTCCCCCACTTGAGGGGGGGACAGTTTCAGCATCAGCAAGGACCATGATGGTTCCAAACATCCAATTTGCTTAAATCCATGAGTTCACAATGTTACCAGGCACAAAAGCACATTGATCACATTGGGAGGATACTATGGAGTCAACTAATTATTTTAGAAACCGATAAAGAGAAATAATCAAGTATTGATCTTTTTTTCTATATCAACTGTACCTAGGAAAAATTAAGTGTTGATGTGGGAGATTTCTCTTTACAGCAATGTTTTAGGTAACAAATGATGAAAAGACAAATTAGAGTATCACCATCTTACAACCGCTAATGGGTCTAGGCAGAGATCATCTAGGCACCATAGCTCCTAATCTGACAAAAAAGGACAGCCAGACTTTGCTCACCCTTGGGGAAGTACACACCAGTACCTATAAAGTAGTGTTGCTCTACTCTAAGTACCTCAAATCCAACTGAACCTTCAGATCTAAGAATTTGTTTATAGGAAATATAAGGGACAAATTTAAGTGACCCCACAGGGACACAATCAGAAAAACACAGGTTGTAAAAATCTGTATAGAATAACGACCTGTTTTATGGCTCTTTTGAATACTAATTCAAACCTAAAAAATATAGGGCAATTGGGGATATGTGAATCCTGAATATTTGTCTTTTTCCTTGTTTCAAGGTTAAATTCTAGTTAACATATAGTTTTAATTTCAACACTGAATATCTGATATTAAAGAATTACTGTTAATTTGGAGGTGCTAATGGTATCACAGTTAGGCCTTGTCTGAAATATGGATGAAATACAGGATAGCTGTGATATAGGTCAAGAAAATTGGTGTGGGGGCAATTTGGTATAGATATACATAAGAAATAAAATGGCTGAGTTGATATCATGGAGGCTAGGTAATGGATAAATGGAGGCACATTCTCCACTTTAGCACGTGATTGAAATTTTCCATCAAAAAAGTGGAAAAACAGGAGTGCCTGGGTGGCTCTTTTGGTTAAGTGTCTGACTCTTGATTTTGGCTCAAGTCATTATCTCAGCATTCAGGAGATCGAGCTCTGCACTGGGCACTGCATTAAATGCAGAGCTTGCTTGGGATTTTCTCTCTCCCTCTCTCTCTGCTCCTACCCCGCTTGTGCTTTCTCTCACTCAAAATAAATAAACTTTAAAAGAAAAAAAAAGAAAAGAAAAACAGAATGCCTACTTTTGGTTTACTCACCACATAAGAGCACCTCAGCCTTGCATGGCTTTCAATTCATGAATGTTTCTGTTGGCACTCACCTTAAAGGGAGCCTACTGGCTCAGAACTACACTTCCATTTGCAGTCAGAATCCATAATCCAGCATTTCTTGTTTCCCCCCCCAGCCTTTTTTTATACATATTTTAATCACAAATGTTTCAGATCCTTCTTTTCTAATTCAACCATAAATACTTCTACATTATCATATACAGTACTTTTCATAACAGTTTTAATGGCTAATAGTTTTAATAGTTT
>NW_026059332.1:0-10280 GCF_023721935.1 Panthera uncia | reverse complement strand
GACCATGTATTAAATTTGAAGTGTTTCCCATCGTCCACTCAGTTCTTCCAAGTAATAAGGGATCATTTCCAAGTAATAAGGGGTCCGTTTCCACGCCTGAGGTGGGAGTCCAGTGACCTGTTCTTTCCACCTTTCCTTCTTTCCTCCCCTCCCTCCCTTCACCTCCCCTCCCCTCCCCTCCCTTCCCTTTGCTCTCCTTCCTTGGCTGAGGGATTGGGCCATCAGGTGGGGGACAGGTGCTGCCTCTTGGTGGGGGGAGGGATGGGGCAGGATAGCAGGGGAGGGGACGCTCTTCCCGCTGCTGTCGTGTCGGAGTGAGTGAGGAGGGCGCTCAGAAGGGGGTGGTCCTCAGGACCTAGGGTGGGGGTGAGGGGAGAGGGGCGGCTGGACCTTGGGAACCCAGCCCCAGCAGGGGAGTGGGTGGCGGTGTCTGTGCTGGGGAGGAAAGGGTCCCTGCGGGAGTGACTGCAGGGTGGGTGTCCACCACAGAAGGCGAGTCTCTTCTGTGACATTCAGAGGGAAGAGTTCTAGCGTGGAAAAGGGAAAATGACCATGAACCTGACTGGTGGTATTTCATGAGGGGTTTTGGAGGGTGGGGGTGGGGTGGGGGGTTTGCGTCTCCTTAACATCTTTTTTATTACGTTAAAATATAAAAATATGGGTGACTCAGTCGGTTGAGCGTCAGACACTTGGTTTCTGCTCAGGTCATGGGATCGAGCCTCGGTGCTGAGCACGGAGCCTGCTTGAGATGTTCTCTGTCTCTCCCTCTGCCCTCGCCCCTGCTTGTGCGCTCTCTCTAAAGTAAATAAAATAAAATAAAATATATACGTGTGGTGTCTCAATGGGTTGTCTCTCGATCAGATGGGGGTCCCCAAACGTGGGTGAGGATCACGTGGAAGCCAGTGGCATGGAGGTGAAAGGATTCACCTGAGGCAGAACAAAGGCGACGGAAGTTCATTGAACAGGCCCCAAGGGAGCAGCGGTCAGGACAGCAGAAGGGAGGCTGTCTGCAAGGAGGCAGTGGGCGGGGGCGTATTTAAAGCAAGAAGGTGAGGAGGTGTGGGGATGGGGATGTGTGGAATTTCCCCTTTTTTTAATTAAAAAAATTTTTTTGTTTATATTTTGAGGGGGGGTGGAGAGAGAACACGCGCGTGCTTGCACATTAGCACGGAGGGGCAGAGAGAGAGGGAGACACAGAATCCCAAGCAGGCTCCAGGCTCTGAGCTGACAGCACAGAGCCCTATGTAGGGCTCGAACCCACAAACGAACGGTGAGATCATGACCTGAGCCCAAACCAAGAGTCGGGCGCTGAACCCCCTTCCTGCCCGCGCCGGGCGCCCCACCATGTTAACCATTTTCCCCGTGTCCAGTTCAGTGGCACAAAATACATTCGCACTGTTGTGTAGCCGTCCCCACCATCGGTCTCCAGAACTCTCTTCATCTTGCAAACCTGTAACTGGACCCGCTAAACACTAACTGCCCGGCCCCCCGCCCCCCACTCCACCCCCCCCTCCTACTTTGTGTCTCTATGAATTTGACCAGGGGCCAGGTAGGAATGCAGCCTTTGCCCGTCTGTGACTGGTGAGTATTCTACACCCAAAGCGAAAGAAATACGGATGTAGAAACGTGTTTGTTGAAGGGTGCGAAACGTGCCACCCCCAAATATGCCCTTTTAGCATAAGGATTATTTTGAACTAATAGCCCTTGCAAAACAGCGGAAGAAGGGCTTTCTACCCTCCCATTTGCTGCCTGAAAACAGGAGATAAAAACTCTCACGTGACACCTACCCTGTGCCAGTAGGAGAGTGACATTCTCATCCTGAGTTGAGACCCAGAGAATTCGATGCAAACAGGCCCTGTGAAAGTGATTCCAAGCGTCCCACATAATGGCTGGGTTACTTCTCCACAGTTGCCTCTGTCCTTCAACTTAATATGAAAGCACGTGCGCTCAGCCATCCCCTCGAGGCTTCATTTCCTGCTGAGGGCTCTAGTGTGACGCAAAACTTAGGTAACCTGTCCGCCTGATACATCAGTTCAAGTCTCGGGCCCAGCGGGAACACTCCTTGGAGGGCAGACGTCCCGTGTTGCCTCCCCTCCGATGGATAGATATGTGTCTGCGTTCATACATCCCCTACCTTGTCCCCCTGACAAGGCCTGGGAGCGGAGCCCGCGCCCAGATCTTGGTTCCTAAGGGCTGCACCTTTCTCTGCGAAAGAAATGTGTAGAAAAGGCGGTCTCCAAGGCTCAAATGGGAAGGCACGAGATGTGCCAGGGATGAAGTTTTGGGGTGACGGGGGGCTCGTGGGGTCCCGAGCCGACAGCCAAGAAAGAATTCTCGAAGAGGTCTTTGGTGCAAAAAGGTGATTTTATTAAAGCACGGGGACAGGACCCGTGGGCTGCTGAAGAGGGGGGGGGGGTGACTCTTATACGGGGTGGGGGGCGGGTAGATAAAGTCAAGAGAGTTTCCAAAGAGACTTTCACATGCTTACAGTCTTACTGGAGGCCTACCTATTGTCAATCTAAGGCTGTTTTTCCCTCTAGCAAAGCATTAACATTAAGACAGTAGGAAGTTCAGGGTCCCCTGGGTGGCTCAGTTGGTTAAGCAGCCAGGCTCAAGTCGTGATCTCCGTTCGTGAGTTCAAGCCCTGCGATGGGCTCTATGCTGACAGCTTAGAGCCTGGAGCCTGCTTTGGATTCTGTGTCTTCCTCCCCCATTCCCTCTCTCTCTCTCTCTCTCAAAAATAAACATTAAAGGGGCGCCTGGGTGGCGCAGTCGGCTAAGCGTCTGACTTCAGCCAGGTCACGATCTCGCGGTCCGTGAGTTCGAGCCCCGCGTCAGGCTCTGGGCTGATGGCTCAGAGCCTGGAGCCTGTTTCCGATTCTGTGTCTCCCTCTCTCTCTGCCCCTCCCCCGTTCATGCTCTGTCTCTCTCTGTGCCAAAAATAAATAAAAAACGTTGAAAAAAAAATTAAAAATAAAAAAAATAAAATAAAATAAACATTAAAAAAACAAAAAAAAAAAGACTGTAAGGAGTTCCTGGACTTTAGGCAGGATGGGATTGCCTGTTTCTTATAAACTGGTGGAGACTCTTACCAGTTGAACCGTTTGTTATTTTGTCCTTTCCTGTTTTGGGGTAGTGGAGGATGTGCAAGGAATATCACACATATCCCCCCCGGGGGGGGGGTGCTGTTAACCGGCACCTTGCCCTCAGCTTGCCCCACAGCCCCTCATCGCCTGGAACAGCTTCCTGGGTCGGGAAGGGAGGAAGCGTTCACAGCACTGGGGCTCCTTGGACAGCCCCATGAGTCCATGGGTCCATACTGATGTGGTCTTACTCTGTCGGGGCTGCTATAACAAAAATCCCACCCACCGGCGGCTTACAAACATCAGGAATTTATTTCTCGTGGTTCTGGAGGCTGGGACGTCCACGATCACGGCGCCAGCATGTCGGGCGTCTGGTGTGAACCTGATTCCTGTTTCATAGATGGATCCTTCTTGCTCTGTCCTCACATGGCTGCAGGGACAAAGGAGCTCTCTGGGGTCCCTTTAGAAGAACACCAACCCCTGCTCACCAGGGCTCGGCCTCCGTGACCTCATGTTCTCCCAAAGGCCCCATCTCCAAATACCATTCCCCTGGGGACGCGGTTTCACCAAGGGAATCTGGGGGCCACAAACATTCAGTCTATAGCAGATGTGCAGGAGGAAACGATAGAAATGATCAAAGTTTGCTGAAGAGCGTGAGCTTTGCAAAATTTCCAGGCGCTTCCCACAAAATGCTTACTGATGACACAGGACAAATGGGTAACTTTACGGTGGGGAGGGGAGGCCGGGGAGGTTCCGCTAGTCACGTGATCCAAGACCACTCACCAGCCATGGGACACGCGAGGGGCCAGGCAGCTGGAGGAGGCAGGCGCTGTCGCTTCTGTGGCTCTTCAGCCAACAGTGCCTCACCTGTAGCTGGCGATGAGGGTACATCCGCCTCCAAGCTTCTCAAGTGTCAAGGTCTTGAAACACAAAGGAAGACTGAGGAGCCATTTCAAACTGAAGGCCAAGGAAACCAAGAAAGCCTGACGCCAAATCAAAGCCACGTTCCGATTTCTCCTCTCCAACCCACCCCCCAACCTGGTCCTGAGGACCACCCTCCCCAAGCACCCTCCTCACCCATTCCCTCTGACACCACAGTGGAATCGCACCCCCTCATCCCACTAGGGCCACCCAGATCCCCACCCACAAGAAGCAGTGCTGTCCCACCTGAAAGACTCTAGGACCCAATCCTTCAGGTAGGCAAAGGGAGAGGAAGGGAGGCAGGGAAGGGGAAGAGAGAAAGGGAGGGGAGGAGAGGAGAGAGGAGAGGAGTGGAGGGAAAGAGAGGGAAAGGGAGAGGAGGGGAAGGGAGGGGAATGGAAATGAGGAGAGTGGCCAGAGGGGATGGAGGGAAGGGAAGGAAAGGGGAGGGGAGGGGAGGAGAAAAAAAGGTAGGGGAGGGAGGGGGGGAGAGGAGAAGGAAAGTGGGGGAAGAGAGGAGGGAAGGTAGGGAGAGAAGGAAGGAGGGAGGGAGGGAGGGAGGAGGCAAAGGTGGAAGAGGAGGGAGCAAGTCCCTGCAACTGCTAAATCCGGTGTGAAGTGAAAAATTACTTATGGCTTAGAAGAATTTATGGACAATGGAAAAACTTAAAACGTAACACAAGCTAAAGTCCCACATGCGGCTGAAAATACGTAAGAGTTTAACGAACTCAGTTTATCAATGGAAGCAAGCATGACAGAAAATGCTTCCCTCGGCGGTGATGGGGTTGGGGAAATGTATTCTATCCAGAAATAGAAGTGTAAGTTTCCAGTGGATTCACCGCTTAAGAAAGAGTCAGATTTGAGCAGTGTCTTTCTCCTCCTTGGAAGGTTCACTTACAAAACCAAAGCAGCCCCGCGGGGCGCCTGGCTGGCTCCGTGAAGCTTGGGACCCCGGATCTCTGGGTGGGGAGTTCCAGCCCCACGCCGGGCGTGGAGATCACCTCAAAACCAAAATCTTTCCACAAAACAAAACAAAACAAAACCAAAGCGGCCCCCGGACTGATGTTCACCGTGTACAAAACCGGCCCAAAGTCCCCAACACGCTGACCCTGGCAGAGAGCCTGGGGGTTTCAATGCCCACAAGCACGGTGGGTACACGGGGTTACTTTTCAGTCACCAGAGTTGTTCCCTGCAGGAGGGCGAAGGTCCGCCGACTCAGCCTGCTGGCCACCCCTCTCCACTCCCGGGACACATGACACGGTGGCCACGGGACGCCCAGACTGGCAGCGCTGTCCCGGGCAGGGTGGGCGGAGGGGGGCTGGCTGTCTCTGGGGCTCAGGGAAACTCGGTGGGGGTGGGGGTTGCTCAGGTCCGGACGGTTCTCGAATCCCACCCTCATTCTGTTACAACCTGTGCGTCTTCGGAATGCGAGGCATCGCTCAGGAAAAAGCACGAGGACTGAGACACAGGCACGGTCACGACTCACTGCGAATGGAAACAGTGCTCCTGAAAGTATTATTCCAGAACGGATGCAGAGATGATCCACACCAGAGAATGGGGCTCCGGCACGTGCGCGCGCGCGCCTGGCTTCTGAGAAACGAGCCCGCCATCAACTGATAACAGATCGACTGCTGACACTTGGGCCCACAGCGAAGTCACAGTCGAGTTTGGACTTGCAGGTTGGCGGCTTGTGAAGACACATCCAGCCCCAGAGAAGACATCAGGGGAAGGACGAGTCGTTGGGCCCCAAGAGCACGTGGAGAGCGAGGCAGCCAAGGGGGACACCCCAAACCTGAGATCCGAGACAGGTGGAGCCCACGATTCGATTCGGGGACCCCGGCCTCGGGCCCCCTGTCCTCTCTACCGGAAGTCCTGAGGACCAGCCCTGCCCCCACCTGGCCCCCCCGGCCCAGCCCTGGGCTGCTTCCCTGCTGTGGCACCTTGGCTGAGAGGGTGCCCCACTCTCTGCCTCCCTCTTCTCCTCTGAACACTGGGGTGCTTGCAGCAACCCCTACCCGCCTCGCAGCTGTCCGGCCTCCCTGTGTGAGGTCCTGGCCCCCAAACTGCGCCACCCCCTGCCACCCCCGGGGTGTCTCACGTGGTGTGGGGATGGAGAGAGTCTGGGAGGCCTGGGGGACAGTCGGGTGGCAGATCAGGTTCTGAGTCTGGTTGTCTCCACCCAGAGTTTCCATTCTGGTCTCTGCCCCAGGCCTCTTCCCCATGGAGGCTGGGAGGGGGTGGCAGGGGTGGACAGGAGGCCTGCTGGGCTGCTGGGAGGGGGTTCTGCTCAGGGTGGCTGCCCCACCCTGCCTCTTCCCTACCTTCCAGAACCTTCTTTCAGCATTCTCCCTCTGACCCCACCCTTCCCATCCTGGATTCTTCTTCTGGAATCTTGGACTACGGAATCTTGGGCTGTGGGCCTGAGTGGAGGATCCCACGTCGCTGCTCCTGGGTCAGGGCGCGGCTGGGTCCCAGGACGGCCCCCCTCTGCCTCCCCTGACCCGAACCTGGCTGGGAGAGCGGCAGCCATTCTGGGAGGAGGAAGGAGACATGGCGTTGAGGAAGAGAAGCAGACAGGGCCACCCGGGAGGGAGGGAGAGTCCGAGCCAGAGGGCCAGGGAGAGACACCAGGGCATTCCCAGGGACAGAAGAAACAAGGCAGAACCCGCCAGAGTTGAAGAAGGGCAGAGAGACACTCACCCAGGGATCGCCCGGCCGTGCGCCTTCGGGCAAATGGCCTCCCGTGTCTGAGCCTCGGTTTCCTGGTCTGTGAAGTGGGGGTGAGTGATCTCCTTCCCCGCTCGGCTAGCGGTGAGCGCCCGGGGAGGTCCTGTGTGCGCCAGGCGCCCAGGGCCTCAGACCAGGCGCTGGTGTCACTCCTTATTCGTCTTTCAGGCGCACTTGAGGAGCCCAGACCGTGTACCAGCTGCTGCTCTAGGCCCCGGGAGACGCGGCTCATCAGGCACACGTCCTGCCCCCTGGAGCCCCGCGTGTACCTCTGTTGTCCTTGCCGGGGTCACCGTCATGCGAGGGAGCGTGAGCTGGAATTTCGGGGGACGCGTCCTCAGCCCAGGGCGCAGGTCCCAGCCTGGGAGAGAGGGGCCCCCGCTTCCAGCCCCGGGTGGGCCTCTCAGGGCCCCAGATGTCCAAGATAAAATGGGCAAAGACCCTTTCCTCTGTGCCAAGCGGCAGGGACATAGCCCGGGATGGATGGTGGCCCCCTGGGGGCCCTCTGTCCTTGGCGGTTCGTCCTTAACTGTCTTCAGGATTCTTAGCTCAACGGAGGGGGGCAGGCGGTGGACTGGGAACCCTCAGTGAGTGGAGGGAAGTCCCGGGCCCAGCAAGAAGGCGCTGGGCCGCCGGGTGGCCCCAGGGCCAGGGTCTGTGCCAGGTGTGGGCGGTGGGTGTGGAAATGGCTGGGGGTGAGTCAGCAGGGGCTGCCACGCCCTGCTTCTGCTTCTACTTAAGGTCCCAGCAGCCATACCCACCGCCACGCCTGTCGCCCCAGCGTCCCAGCCATGGCAGGAAGCTCTGTGAGTGCCTTCGGGGGGCGTCGGGGCCCGGGGGGCTTGGACCCAAGGCGGCACCGGACTCGGGGAGGGGCTGGGCCTGGCTGAGGTGTCCCGCCGGGAAGGACAAAGTGGGTGCCAGGGTGTGCTACCAAGGGTCTGGGCTGTGGCTCCCGGGTGGACCCGACCCATCCCCATGCTCCCATCTGCCTCTCTGGATTCTCCCTTTCTCCGTTGATCCCTCGTGGTTGGCTCTCCCGCTCTTTGTCTGGCTCTGGCTCTCTCTCCTTGGTCTCTGGGCCTTTTCTTCTCACGGATTCTGCCGATCTGGGTCCCGGATGCTTTCTGCCTGGGGCCGACCCACGTGTGTCTCTCGTCCGCGCCCCTGGTTCCCTCGGACTCCGGACTCCCCGCCGCTGAACCTGCAGAACGTGCCCCACAAGACGTCGCTGCCCGAGGGCATCCGGGTGGGCACCGTGATGAGGATTCGAGGCGTCGTCCCGGAAAAGGCCGGCAGGTGAGACCCCAGGCCCCAGAGGTAAGGCTGGGAGGTGTCCAGGCTCAGCTGGCTCAGACTTCTTGCAGCCCAGACACGAGGGCACCAGAGCCACCTTGGCCCACAGGGTCTTAGACTCCCCGGGCCATCGCTGACCTTCTGGAATCTGAAGTCTTCGCTTACTTGTCCCGTGACTGTGTAGCTGGGGTCCCTACGTCTCCCTAGGGATCCGGGGCTTCCAGAGCCATCCCAGGGCTCCCATCTAGAGTCCTATGGCTCCCAGTCTGAATGCCAGGAACCCTGGAAAGAAGTCCTGCGATCTGGAGGTGCCCTGGGCACCTGGGAGGCCGAAGCGGTCAGTCGTAGGACTTCCGGGTCCGGGAAGGGCAGGCTTCCTGGGAATCTGCGGTGCCTGCAAACGTGCGGGCCCGTGGTGCTGTGCCCAGCCCTCTGGCAACGGGGATGCCCTAGGAACAGAGAGCACCCTGGCCGTCAGCATCGTGACTCCACGGCAAACGTTAGAGGCTTTGGAAATGAGGGGCACCCGGGGCCATAGCATAGTGACCCTCGCTAGGTGCACGCGGGTCCAGGGTCCCTGGAGCTTTTGGACGCCCTGGAGGGTGGGTCCCTGGCCACCGGCTCACAACCCTTCCCCCTGTGGCGTGGGACGTTCTCCGGTGCGTATGAATTGGCACGGCCTGGCGGTGGGGAGTCCTGTACATTGGTCCCTGATCTTGGTGGTGCTTCTTGGCCTGTGACCTTTATCCTCTCCTCCCTCCCCCCACTACCAGGTTCTATGTGAACCTGCTGTGCGGCGAGGGGCCGGGCGGGGAGGCTGCCCTCCATTTCAACCCGCGGCTGGACGAGTCCACGGTGGTCTTCAACAGCCTGGAGCAGGGCACCTGGGGCCGGGAGGAGCGCGGCTCAGGCATTCCCTTCCAGCATGGGCAGCCCTTCGACGTGCTCCTCATCGCCACCGAAGAAGGGTTCAAGGTGAGTCCCTGCCACCCACAGGCGCGGGCGCCCAGACCCCCGCCCCGCCTGCAGTCCAGGCAAGCCAGGAAGGCTCTTGGTGGAGGTGGGGGGCAAAGGCCCGGCCAAGGCGGGGCCCACGTCCGGTCCGTCCCTCTTCTTCCCCTGGCGCAAGCCCACGTGTGCCCGAAGGCAGGGGTGTGGCCGTGGCAGGGACCGGGCGGCAAGGGCCCAGCGCCCAGAGGGTGGGTGGCCCCTAGCGGGAAGCGGGGCCCTGGTGTCCCGGAGCAGGGGCCCCGATGGCTGGGCGACTGGGCCGGGACGCGCGTGTCCGCGGGGAGTGGTCGCTGCACAGCGTCCAGCGCCCAGGCCCTTCCCCACGTTCAGTGCGAGCGGCCGGAGGGAGGCCGTGGACGCCGCCGGCGGGGCCGTAACAGCCACCGCCTTAAGCGCGCGTCCGCGCCAGACAGGTGGCCCAGGTGAGGACCACGACAAGAGGTACGGCCATCGGGGCGCATCTCGGCCCCGGGGACTCGGGGCCCCCGGCCCCTGACGCCCCGCCCCCCTCGGCCCCGCAGGCGGTGGTCGGCGACTCGGAGTACCACCACTTCCGCTACCGGATCCCGCCGGCGCGCGTGCGCCTCCTGGAGGTGGGCGGGGACCTGCAGCTGCAGTCGGTGAAGATCTTCTGAGCCTCCGGGCGGGCGGCGGGGTCGGGGGTCGGGGGTCGGGGGTCCGGGGTCCGGGGTCCCGGGCGCGGGAGGGCAAATAAAGTTTCAGCCCGCGTGTGTGCGCCCCGTCTGTGCCCGGGTGTCCTTCGTCTGGACGCGGAGAGCAGGTTCAGAGCGGGGAAGACCCTGACGAAGGGTCACAGCGATGCGGCGGCCGGGGCGGGAGTGGGGCCCCGCGGCCTCGGAGGGCAATGTGTGGCCGGGACGCCTCCGGAGGGTCGCGATCGGGTGGGGGTGGGCGTTGGCTGGTGTCCAGCGGCGCTTTGCGGGGCGGCCCGGCCCGGCGGTCGAGCGGTGGGGACAGCTGATGGGGGTTTGGAGCGGGCTCAAGCTCCCCTCGGTGCCCCCTCTGCGGAACATCGGAGCTCCGAGCCGCTGCGTCTGCAAACGGGCGAACGAGTCCCCGCACGTCTGGTCCCTGAGACCCCGAAATGGTGGGGACGGTGCCTGGGCCTGTGCGGGCTCCGCGCGCCGCTGCCCTCCTCGTCTCACCTGTATCCCCGCTCTCCCGCCTGGGGTGCGGGGAGCGGGCCTGGGCGGGGTGGGCGGGGCAGCGGATGGGGCGTCG